>NC_090291.1:28835000-29137500 GCF_037392515.1 Haliotis asinina
ACATGTCACTGCAAAAGCTAACTTGACATTCAGTCAAATTACTGGCAACTTTAATCAGCAATAAAAAGATCAAGAGGCAAGCTCTGCTAGCTGATGTCATACTGTTAATAAGATGAAATACAGCTGACTGGCATGAAAAAGCAAATCACAACCAGTAAAGAAACATGCCTTAAAATGATTTTGGTTCATTTTTAACGAGTTCCCAAGTATATACTGTACAAAAAACAGTTAGGGATGCTCGAAAATTTTGAAATTATGAATAATGATGTAATTGTTCATTGACATACTGATAAAATATCAGTTATAAAAATACCAATATCCCTAACTTATTTTGTCCAGTATAGTTACATACTGCATTTAGCAATATTCTAGCAATGTGACAGCAGGGAACACCAGAAATGACTTCACAAGTGGGAAATCGAACCCAGGTGTTCAGCATGACGAGTGAATGTTTTAACCACTGGGCTACCCCAATACTCCCATATTTAATGACTGATATGCGTAGTAGGCCTTGGATTGAGTATCAGCTGTTCCTTGACCTACATTATGTCATATATTAGGTTCACTTAGGTTTAAGTGACCTGTGTATTTGCAAATCCTCTTCAGACCCCATGCATAACACTGCGGCATTAGAAAAATTTCCAGATGAAAGGATTTGCTGATCACTGCTGATGTCACTACGACACAAGCAGCCTACATTAGAAAACATTTTAATGCTTTCACAACACCTAACAAAAATATGTGGTTGTACTCTACGCCCATATTAATCACTGCTTTAGATAATCCCCCCAAATCCAAGCCACGGTAAGGCTTTCCTGGATTAGTACCTGCTCGGACATTAATCTGTGTTTTTCAGTCAAGGTGTGGTAGCACAGAAACAGTGATTGAATGCTATTTTCTTCTTATGCTAAGGTGTTACTGCTTTCATATAAAAAAGAAACATTTTATAGCTGCATCAATCTCACCTGTTATCACGAACTTCCTGATCTTAAGTGTATTAACACTTTGAACCTGCAGTCTGTTTGGTTCAAATGAGAACAATGAATGATTAAATATCTCGAAATGGGGATAACTGCCCCAAAACCTAAATGAGACACATGGTCCTGAAACCTCTGAACCAACCACTATTTGAAATCTGACATTTTATGATCCATCACAGAAAAATTATTCCAGAAAGTATGGTGTAACATTGTTCTGTTCTATACTTCACAGCAAGGAATGAAATATGGCTGTTGGAACAACTGTTTCATGACTTGTAGGTGCTGTGCTGAGTTGAACCTGAGGTGCAAGCTGGAACTGTTCCACCAGCCATTTAACATGTGAAGATCCGGATAAGAACTTGTCTTCAGCAACCCAATCTTGTTGTAAAAGGGGACTAACAGCATCAGGTGGTCAGACTCGCTGACATGTTTGACACGTACTTCATATCCCAATCGCTTAGATGCTCATAGTCATAATGTCAGTCACTGGACAGTCTGGTCAAGACCTGAACATTTACATGCCACATTACACAAAGAAAACAAGAAGTCAGCTGTGTGGTCTGTCTCCATTTTTTATGACTAATACCTAGGATGGAACGGCACTTGTGGCCTTCTTACTCTTATCAGCAAGTCCCAATTTATCCAGTTACCTATAAATCAATCCCTCTTGGACACAAGAGTTATTTGGTTTAAAGGCTACTGGCAATCTGAAATTGTGTCCCAGGACGGTAATAAATCTTAACATAACTGAACAAAATAGACATGGGAAAAGAACAACCCAGTACCCGTAATCTGATTTAAATGATGATCTAAATGTGTATGTATTTCTTATTTATTTCACCTGATCTTAATGAAGAAAGTGATCAGGTAAATTTTTGTCAAATCATGTCAGGAGACATATAGACTAAACAGTCTTGTTTAATACAATGAATGTCATCATAACCATGGTAACTTACCCTGGCATGAAGTTTTTCAATGGCAAAAGCAAACAGGATGAACACATTAGTTGCTGAAACAGACAAGGACATGTTTAAACATTATGATCAACTGAATTATCAGAAGTAAAGTCATGCGTTGTGAATTTTCAGTCATTTGTATAGCAGTTGATAACATGTTCTATAGGTATGTGTCAAGTAGAGATGCACCTTCATGTTCGTACTAAAACAAGGGGTCAAACTAATTTGATTTCCTGTCAGGACAGTGCAAGTGAGTTTAGTTTTATGCTGCTTTAAGCAATATTCCAGCAATATGATGGTGGGAACACCAGAAATGGGTTTCACACATTGTATCGACGAGGGAAATTGAACCCAGGTCCTCGGTGTCACAATCAAATGCTTTAACCACTGGGCTACCTTACAGTCTCTCATGTCATGAGTTCGAATTGGGTTTACTGTTTCATTTACCATTAAACTGCCTGTATAGCTGTATGATATCCCACCCATAGTATAAACATCCAGACAATCCTTGCCATGTTTCATGCCCTTAATGTAGACTTATAGACAAGGTAAAGCAAATGAGATCTTTAAACATTTTTTTTTGTATTATAACACCACTGGAATGAACCCCTAAATCAGATCTGATGAGATGCTCTTACCACTAAACCATGCACACTAAGGAGGTGAGGGTTGATTTGATGGACAGGATAAGCATAATTGAATGATTGCATCATTAGCTTATATTGCCTTTCTGTACATGTCTGGGTAAGTTCACTTGCAAAAAAATCAGTGTGTCAATAATTTTCTGTTTGTGCAGTTTGAAACAACAGTAAAGCAGTTAAGAACAAAACATCAACACAATTTTATTCAGGATCTTCATGACCATGACGACAATCCAATCGTCAAAATATGTTTGCAGATAATAAACATGTTCCACTCACATAGCAGAACTATGATATTAGGCCAGTTGTAAGGATCCTTGATGAACAAGTGTAGCCAGCTGATTGGGTCTATTAATATACCATACCTGAAACACAAAATACAGGTACATATACTTTTCAGTCCAGTGCAATGACTCCTGGCAAAAAGCACTGTCAAGTTTACAACATCATGCATACATGCTAATCTATCATGTTTTCTTTTTAAAAGGGCATCTCTCTCTGCTTGATCATTTGAATTCTTTTCAGTGATCAACTTTTCCTTAATATCCTCATAAGAATTATTTTCAAAATTTTATACATTTCTCTACCTTATAAGACAAATTCATAATTTGCATAATTATTCTCTATACAATATGCAAAACTATTCTAATCTGATATCAAGAAGGATTGAACCAAAAAAGTAATGTCAGAACCAAAACCTTTAACACAAGGATATCTAATTCATGGAATATACCTACCTTTAGTCATGCTAATAACGACTTGTCTACAATAGAGTTAAATAGGTATTTACTTACTTCATTATATTCTCAAGGAACAGTCTTGCATTTGAGAGAACCTTGAAAAGAAGGGAAAGTGTCTTAATTACAGGACTTTTTATCCCTGATTCAAAAGAACCCCTACAATCACCCAATGATCTAATAAACATATCCACAATTAGTTCCTGATATGATGAAGGCGATGCCCCACTTTATTATTATGAAAGAAAAAAAATTACAAAAAACACTCAAACCCAGTTTGAGAATGCCCTGGTAGTTGAAGCTGCTAGATATACTCTCTCACCCCCAGCCCCGCTCACTCTATTCTCCCCTACCACCAACACCATGTACACTCACCAACAGGATGAGACACAGGTTGAGAAGGCCTCGGTAGTTGGTGAAGCCGCTAGATGTGCTAAACAACGAATCTGCATTTTGGTGAATCCTAAAAAACAAACCCAACATGATACCATAAGTTGCTATTCTTGGAAAAACATCTACAGAGGAGATTATCGTTGACAACAATTGCATGACTGACACTACAGGAAAAGCTGTGTGCGTGTAACATCTTATCCTAGACTATGAATCGTTAAGACTAATTTGTCAAAGGACTCCTAATGGAACTCAAGCAATTGCTTTTACATTTGGTCAAACACTTGGCAATATCGTCCTGTCCATAACACAAAAACAACAAGTGCTGATGACTTTTCATGCTTTCATCCTTAGGAAGCATGTCTTAAGCATACTTCCTTCCAAACTTATGAAGACAACCTTGAATAAAACAGATTAATCCCTTAGTGCTGCATGCCTGTTTTCAGGCCTTCATCTGTCAACTGTTTTGTAATCTTATAATTGACATTATTGAAACAATTATTATTTCTAATAATAAAGCAATTTTAAAAATTATTCATGAAATATTTCAGAAAAATTCGTTGAAAATTCATCTGTATTCAAAATAACAAAGTTTGCATACAACATTTTTCAGCTACACCTTGAAGACCTAAACCTTGAACAAATAACACTGCTCTGGCCTTGCCCAAGGGGTAACCAAGTTGAGCTGACACGTTAAGCTGACATTGGATTTCTGCCTTATCAGACCTTGCACAAGAAAGGTCTCACAAATCGTTTTTTTTTCCATACCTAGCACAGCCCGGTGAATACATATAACTGAATAATAAAGTTGTATCCATGTTAGAGTCAAACTTGTGTCAAAGGCTTCTTAATCACCTAGAAACAAACAAAATCCAATCATCCTGACACTGGTAATGAAGAGTACTTCAAAAACCATCTTGATAAGTGTTCAAATAAAAAATACAAGAACTGCATCAAGGTGAGTCATACAGGTCTACGAGCAATTCAGTATGCATTTGTCAATACTGGACAAGAGCTATGCACATAGACACCAATAATATCCCAGCACTGCCATCAAAATAGCTATCTCGTGAAGTGCGTTTTATAAACATTGCCAAACAACATACATATGTGTGCGTGTGTTATGAGCATCATCACAGATCACAATCCCTCACATGAACTATTACGGTACTAGTGGTTATGATCACAAAGGCGCAGTTGAAATAAAGGCTCACTAAGAAATCACATAAATGTCTGATGATGATGCATACAGATGGGAACAGTGTCAGATAGATTTTCTCGAAAGAAGTCTGCATAAACTTGCAAAATTAAGGCATGAACACACTTTTTGTACAAACAATTCCACAGCAATAAAACTAGCCTGGATATGAAGTCAACCTAAAATGTTAGCAGAGACATATACATAGTGTTGCCATCTGCTGTGATATACAAATTAACAAAAGATATACTTATGGAGACAACACAAGGGAATACATGAAATGATGAAAGTACAAGTAATCCTTTATTCTTTTCCAGGCATCTTCACAAGGTATGTATTGTACTGTGAGTGAAATTTTGGAACTAAAAAGAGGAACATGTTCATGTGTTCCCTTATTTATTTCTATGAGTATACAATCCAAATAAGCAACTTAAAATGCAAATAAACAAAATGAAAAGCAAATACACATGAACAATAACACAATCTATTACACAAAATGTATTGGAAATATACTTTCTGTCATGAGAAATGAAACATGACTACATCAGCTATAGCAATATTCCAGCGACATCATAAAGGGAACTCCTGAAATGGAGTTCACACATTGTACCCACATGGGGAATCAAACCCGAACCTTTTGTGTGACAAGAGAATGCTCTAACCACAAGGGTACCCCCAGGTGTCTATAAGGTGTCTAACTCTCAGGTGTCTATATGAGCCATGACCAAAGCTAAAAGACACTTGAGATTCTGAAGCCAAACCAGATGTCATCAATCTCAACAAAGAGGAAAACTTCCAATTTAGAAACTGTTTCTTATCTTCCTCATGGTGATATGATATTATTTTTGAAAATGTTCAGGACAGTTCAACAAAATCATTCCTGGTCAAGATGGGGACAGTCCTACAATTGTCAGCACCTAGAGAAATACTTCTGTCAGTGTCATACACAAAGCATTTGCATCCCTGCTTGTATATTTACACTACATACAAAACTTGACATCTGCACTGAGGAAAAGACTGCTAAGCCAACACCAGCACATATTCTGTCCAAACACGAACACAAAATACATGAATCTTTTCTTTCTACTGATAAACAATGTAACATTAATCATTACTTTCACTGTAGACATTCATTTGCACAAATATACTTTACAGTGGCATGTAAATAAAACACAATCTTTTCTCCTAGCTGTATGTCACACAGACATATGTTTACATTAACACCATGGGCAGTATTTACCCAATGGCCTAGTCTGTCTCTCAGTCCCTGATCCCAGATATTACCCACTGGCCCTATCCATTCAGCATGCTTAAGTCTTTGATAAAGCAAGTCTAGATTTCCTCATGTTCTGAGTTTCCTATCTCTTAGGTCGCTCCTTTTCAATTTGAATGGTATTATTTGGTTCTGTCAAAGTTATATATATTAAGAGACTAGGTGTTAGTCTAACAATGGCCTTGATATGTCTATTTATAAACAGACCAGTCCACATTGGGCCTTGACACGTCTAGCTGACAACATGTAGTCTGACTGGATATAAATGTCTCTCCTGGTCACTGGAAGTTTAACTTACTAATACAATATTCAATATTGCACCAGTTTAATCTTGCAGCAGAACATGGTGATGACCAACTCCAACGTACACATTCATGATAACGGACTAGCATGATCATTGGTGCCTTGTTTTGTAGATAAAAATCATGAACATGGGCTAATATGAGCCGTGATCAGTGACCATTTTTTCCTGAAATATGTCAGTTCAATTTATAACTTACTGCGCAAACAAATCAAACAGTGAGCTGATTTTTAAATATCTCTCTGAACAGTATTCTATATGTAAATAAAAACAATGTCAGCTTGTGGGGGTAAGCCCAAAGTGATTCATGCCTAAAATGTTCACCAGTTCACCACTTCCATTAAACTTTCACAGGTGAAGTGCCAACAAAAATGGAAATTTTATTGAGCCAGCCAGGATTAGAACAGAGGATTATAGGTTGTTGGCATGCTCAAGGGAGGCAACACTGTACATTGGAGGCATCAGAGATAACTAAGCTATCTGTGCCCAGCAACCAGCAGGCTTCTGTACTGAAGTGGAATATTTCTAAGATAAGGTTAGCTTCCTTGAGAAAAGAGAAAAGGGAAAACTTAATCTTGAAAAAAAACCCCAAAAAACCAACAAAAAAACCAAAAACTAAACAAAACAAAAAAAACAACCCAACTGAAAAAAAACACACCAGAAACAAACAAAACAAAAAACCAAAAAAAAAACAAAACAAACAATAACAAAACAAAAACGCCAACAGAAGTATAATACTTACACTTACACTACAAAATATCATACAAAAGTCACAGCCATAAAAAATGCCCAAAGCTGTAAATGATTCATTGTTATTTTGCAAAACACACTAAATGTATGAAAAATGTGCAAATACACATAAATATAACTGAATAATGACATGACATTTTCAAATGTCAATTTCTTTGCACCAAAGACCATAACTTGTGGAATATTAATTTTATAAACACAAACAGCAAAGATTCTGTAGATTTCTCAGCATCCTGAAGCAATATTTAAGAACAACATCACACCAATGTTTCACACAGTCTTATTTTACAGCAGTGTTTCCAACATAGCTGCACAGGTGATAAAACAGAAGCCTATCCTCATGAAACCATTCTGTGATGCATCACAACAGCATAGGACACTGCTCATAATATCAACCCTGGTTTGTGTACACTGACTCCATGCCGTACAGGTTTCACTAACAGACTCGTCAACTTGAAGCAGCTTGTACCATCACAAAACTGAAGGTCAAGTGTGCACATGAATATTGAGGTTATGACATCCTTTCTTGGCAAAAACTACCAGTAATATCACATCACAGTGAAATATTAGACCACAAGCCTGGACTTAGCTTCCACACAGACAGGATTGTTATTTATTCACATGACAGCCTTTAATGAGCTATGAAAAAAATTATTTCATCACCACACTGAAATAGATGGAATATTGTTGAGTGTGAGATAAACAAAGATATAACGTATATCACAGCACTAGAAACATGTTCCTATCTTATCATGCTGAAAACATGAACACATATGCTCTTAATTGTTGATATTCTTTGAACAAACATCTTTGTTCATAGAACCAGTAGAAACTTCTAAAATGTGGCTTTCTAAAGCATCTCACCATACAGACTAAACAGTGAACATGAGTGAAAAGGGTCAAATCCACTACAATGTACCTTGAAGGCTAGCCAAATTTATTCTATTGCTCTGTGGGAGATTCATCATTATGATGAAGAGGAGGTGAAACAGTCAGGTGGTAGTAAAGTCTAAACCACCAAATAATTCATAGTGCCTTGCTCTGTCTGTCAAACATAGTGCATGAACCTCAACATGATGTCTGCTTCACAGAGCTGAAGTTGCCCCCCTTAGAGGTCATTCACTTTGCTGACCCTTGACCTATTATCCTGACCTATTTGCAAAAGAAAAAGGTCAGCAATTTCTACAGGTTGGGTTGGCATGGTCAACAGATTGAAGATACACTATTCAGACACATGGACAAACAAGAGTTAAGCTATTGATTGTGTGACCAGGCTGTGACCGGGTTTTGAATATGTGGAATACCTGGGAAACTGGCAATTGTGATGTCGGTGCAGATTTAACTGAGTTTCATACTTACTATCTATTCCATTTACACATCATGGTGTGTAGTTTGTACACAAGAAGTCTACTTTTACAAGATTCCCCAGTTGTGATATACACAGAGTTAACTGCCAATACACGCAACATATGTTTAATAAAATCTTGCTTGGTCAGGTTGATATTGAAAAGTATGGCATCAATTATAAAAAAGTTTGATATTAAAAACATAGAATTAGATACGAGATGGTTTGATATTAAAAACAAAAACCCATAGCAAATTATGAAAATGTATTCTGATAACAATGCGAAAGGAATAGCCTATACCGTTATGAACCATGAGAACAATATAATTGGTATGGTATATATGTATATTTACTGATAGTTGAAATTAATATATGATATTCAGTATCCTTGTCTCATACATGATACGGCACATACATTATACAACACATATAATGCTTATGTGATCGTTGTAGGTGCTACCACCATTAGAAGCGGTGCTTGATAACGGTGTTAGAACCTACACAGAAACATTGCTCTCATAGCAATAAAAAAGTTGTTCATCCATATGTCATCCATCCTCACTACTACAACTTCTAATTGCCTCTCTAAGAAGTCACTTTCAAAATGTTTACCATCAAATATGAACATAAATATCAACCTACAAAATTATTGACTATTCTTAAAAAACTGTACCCACATTAATTAATAGTGTTTCTATTACTGTATATTTATGTAACCCCACCATGAAATCAGTAATACTTTGGTGAATATGATAATCAGACTTTCTGTGATGTAATAAGTGTCATATTGTGAAACAAACCATCTTGTTACATGTACCCTTTTGTGATACTTAGTATTCTGCTGTGTGTACCATGTTGTGGTACATGATACATATTTTTAGTGATACAAAGTAACCTGCTACATATATCACACTGTCATATAGTATTCTGAGGATTTTATCATATTATGACATAGTGTTCTGTAGCATTTACCACATTGTGATACATAAAATGTGGTAATACACAACATTCTGCTACTTGTACCATATTGTGATCAACAGTATTCTGCTGATAATACCAGTATTTGGCTGCTAACATCATCTCGTTACACACAGTATTTTGCTGCTTATACCATACAGTGATACATACCATTTCGTGATACACAAAATTCTGCTACTTTTACCATACTGTGATACATGTCATACGATAATTGTGTGTACTTCTTAGTCTAGCCAAGTATATGCAGATGTTGAAGTAAGATGAATAAGAAATAACTCCTTGTTATCCTTGTTATCAGGAATGCAGAAAGGTGAACGGCAAATAACAGACTTATTAATAATGGCCTACTGTCATGATACACAACATGGAAAATGACAAATAACTGCCCATGATCCTGACATATAGCAGATAATATGGTAAATGACATGTAATTGCTTGTTATATTTATTACCGAGTAGAAAATTTCCTAACTGAGCATAAAAGCAAACTGTTGTTCAGGAGTAACAGATTGTGTGGTACAGATTGTGTAGTACAGATTGTGTGGTACTAGTATATTTTACTGGTATATTTGAACATTTTGCATGCTACAAACTACATTTAATTTCACTGTGACATGTTCTGGCAACATAGCATGACAAGCTATCTGTAAATATCCATTGTTGAGCATATCTGTAACTGAAATAACCCGATGAATCCGGAATAGTCACCTACAGGAAGACTGCACTATGACATCCACAACCGACACTGTTGGTATCAGTCAGTGTGATTAATGGTGGAGGCATCTGCATAGGTTGCATAGCATGATCAACATCACAGAAACGGAAGGGTTCAAAATTCCTTTTAACAGTTGTATTCAGGGGCACAGTAAATATCATTCCGCTTGAATTGCATCCTGAAACATTTGTTCCTGTTGGAAAGATGTGAATGAGTGATCAAGTGACTTTAAGTTTTATGCCACTTTAGAAATACTCCAGCAATATCATGGCAGGGGAGCTCAGAAATGGGCTTCTCACTTTGTACCGATGTGGTGAATCAAACCTGAATCCTTTGCACTACAAGCAAATACTTTACCCACAAGGCTATCCCACCACCCTAGACTGACAACTAGTCTCTGAAATGAACAAACTTTGCAGAAAAATACTAAAAGTAAAAAAATACAATGAAAGGGAGCCCTAATGTTTCTTTTCCTGTAGCTGTGGAAATCTAGACTTGTTTCATTTTCTAAGGCGTAGGCTTTCCTGGGTATATTTGCTTCAGGGTCTGTATGACAGACTAGTCAATACCCCTATGGATAATGTACTGTACAGCTGATAATTGAAGCATGTAAAACTAGTATGTATATGTGAGTGCATGTGTTTGTACATGGGTGGGTTAACAAAGCAGGTCTTACGTCAGTTGTACAATGCTAGCCTGCTGAAATAAGATGATTGACTAATGCTTAGTCTCTGTATATATATAATTTTGACAGTAACAAATAAGCCCATTTAAATTGAAATGGAGCCCCAGGGAGTTGGGAGATTCAGAATCATGGGGACTTTATTCACTTATGACTTTAACATTGCAGGCAGGGTTAAGTAGTAGGGACAAAATGTGGTTGAAGGACTGTGACACAGGTTTATAAGATGCAGCCTACAGATAAACATGGATATCCTGGAGACAAACAGTATACTGACATCAAACCCACACCTCCTCTTGTACAAGCCCTATCTTTCAGCATATCTCTTTCTGACACAAACAAGAGACTGAACAACCTAAACCTTTACCCACAAAACCACAGAAGCTATTTTCAAAGAAAAAGCCAAACTTTTTACAATACAGCTGCCAATAGTAACTGGCACTCACCAATATTTGATCAATCACAGCATGTTTTTTTCATAGATGAAATATTTAAGTTCACTGAACAGAAAAATATATGTGCAAAGGTGGTCATTTAACTGCATTTTGTTAGACAATCATCTTGATAAGACAGGTATCACCATTGATATTAATGACAATCTGTCCAATGTGATTTTTCTCAGTAAGCTTCATAAATTACTGGAGCTTTATGTTCAGCTAGCTTCCAGTTGTTACAACAATGTGTACTAGCATCAATCACATGCCAATGCACCACTGACTGAGATTGAGTATTGATCTGGTTCTTATGACAACACTGATTCAGGTGTGTTAATCTGAAGAGAACACTTGTACCAAACAGGCAGTAGGGACAACACACAACATAACACAACACACTAATGATAGCTAACATCTGAGTTTGGCTCACTCCACAACAGTTTCCCCATGAAAGGAAATATTTGTTTTCCAAGGTGTCACTGTCGTCACAAAGATGTAACCATGTATCTTAACAGATGACAGTAATTTTCTAAAATTTATCATTGTAATTAATGAATACAACTGAAATCAAAGTTCTTGACCTTTTATCTGTTACTATTAACAATATATTCTGTAGAAGGCAGTTACATTCTTCATATACATTACCTATGTACTACTCTATGTATATTAGGAACACAACCATCAATATTGCATATTGTAATAATTGTACATATCTTTTGTCAATTTGTCTTAGCAGTGTCTCAAAAGACAATGTTATGGCTGGGTGATATGTTTTATCTCAGTCTTTGACATGTTTTACGTAAAACATGTAATGAAGAACTGTAATAAAATATTTCTGTTTGTCTGCAAAGTTACATTCAATTAATATGTTTAAGAGAATCAGTGAACTGCATGAACAAGATGAGTAGTGATGATGCCAGAGCTTAAACACCTGACAGCAACAGGAACGTGGTGTTATTATACAATATTTGTTGTCAGGGTTACGTCTTAATGTGACAATAATATATGAAAATAGACTGGGTGAACATGTTTCAGTTTAGTCTGTCTCACAGTCAGTTCCTGAAGCACACTATTATCCTGGCTGCCCTTTCTGCAATGCTAGAGAGACAGAGAAAGTCCAGATTTCCTTGGGCCTTGAATCTCCCATCTCATTGGCGCCCATTTTCAGTTTTAAAGGAATTACTTACTTCTATCAAAATTGTACATGATATTAAGAGACTTAACATGTTTTCAGAAACTAAGCATTAGTTTAGTCTCTGTCCTGGATGTAACAAAACACTTGATCAACCATGACCATCATTAATATGTAGGCTTGGCAGACATCATCGGTTGTTATCAGCAACCATATGTCTGTTGTATAGTCTCTGTTGTTATTGATTACCAGCATGAAGAGATTCAAACATGCATGGAACTGGCAGAATGTATAGCCTGCAGGCACACTGGAGATGACATGGGGTCATTAACAACAAATCATAACTGGGGGAAGCATTTTCATTTCCAACTGTGAGGAAAAATGTGCCAATATCACTATGTCATATTCTGATGTGAAACACTGATGAAATCACCGAGGACACCAGATGTCATGTTATTTACCATCAACTGCACTGCAAATTCCTATTTATTTTTCCAGAGGGCAAAAGGTTAGACAGATTTACAGCTTATATTAAAGTATGCAGGAGCTAAAAATGCCATGTTGATATATTCCTTCATAATTACATCATCATGATTATGTCATTAAAATCTGGGCAAGTGGAAAATTAGGACTTTACTTTAGGAATTTACTTTCTTAAAGGAACTTGCATTGTGGCAAGTGGCTTTTAAAACAATTTTTGAACCCCTGGTATGAAAATGATTCATGATTACATCCACAATAATTATGTTGAAAGCACTTAAAGCATAATCATGATAATCATAGAGTTACTTAGTTAGGAGACAACTAGAGTGATAGTACTGTTTTCCTAAGGAATATTACTTTGTGCATTCATAAGTAAATAACTCATTATGAAACATCGTAAACATAATCAGCTGATATTCTTATTTTCCAACATATTGGCACAACTCAGGAACTCTCTGCCAATGGAATTAGAAACTTCACCATCAGAGTGATTCAATTCAAACATCAGCTCAGGGCTTTCTTATTCAGCTAGCACTCTGTGCTCCACCTGCGCAACTCTGACAAGCACTCTGAGCATACATGTGTATGGAATTAAGCGCTATAGAAACGTCATTATTATCATTTAGGCACTCATCAAGTTCAACATCATCAATATCCCTATTTTTATGACATAACTAACCAAATAATCATGGTACCTAAATCTATCATAAATCTTTCAGCCTCTGGCATGTTGCCAAATTTTACCTCCAAGAGCAACTTTAGTTTAACTCTCTACTGCCATGTCTGTGATATTTGCCTACAAGCCTTACTACTTATGTGTTAGTGTACCATTAGAACTGATACCATTACAGTACATCAGGAGCAGGATTGTAGCTCTTTGCTTATTTACAAACCTATAGATTCAGTTTGCAAAGTTCAACTCAACTGAAAATTACTGTGCCTCCTTAATCTTTAGCTGACAGACAACAATAAAACAGTTCAGACCTGATAGCATTGCACAGCAAATATAGCTCTTTTTCATGTAACGGCAAATGCATGACATTCTCAGATTTCCAATAGGATCCAGGGTTTTACATGCTGTGCAATTCCTGCGTCTTTGGCGCAACAATTTTGTAAAAGACTCAAAATATTATTATTCGAGTCAAGCTTGATGCAAGTTTTATGAATGACCCTAATAATTCAATTCAATAAAATTTACATTTGATAAGCAAACAATGATAGTTTTCATGAGGTCGTCATGAATTTAGATATTTCTTTTGATTCATGTTAATAACTGTACATTAGAGTGAATGAATCACAAGAGCAATTATTCGTCTAGGATACTGCGTTGATATGACTGGACTGAACATGAAACATACACTATTTATTAACTAACATATATGCAACTCAGAACAACAAAATCTTTGCAAAACTCTTGCTTTTTGCTAAACACAAATAAACATTACACTAAAGTGTTCATTTTCATAACTCCGAAATATTGAAAATGACTACCCAAACATGAATACTTTGAGTCACCACAACTATTTTTTCAAAGTCAGAGAAAAACCCTGATAGGATCACAAGGCCAGATGTCACAAAACATTCAGGTTATATTTTCTAAAAAAGAATTATCAAAGAACTTGTGAAGTTCCTTAAGAGAAGACAATCTACTGCAAAATTAACTCACTCATGAGGCCTTTTTTCCAATTTTTCTTTCATGAAATATTCTGGTTCAAAGCACCAACCAGGGAGATTTCTTCCCCAGAAACCTTGCGGCATGTGTGTTCCATGCTTTGGACAGTTATTTGCAGAATTTGTTGATTTGCCAGAAACATCTCCATCCAAATTTGAATCTTGATTTTTCTTTGCTTGCTTTGACTTTCTCTTCCTTGTCCTGTTATTGTCACTTGCACCTGTCTTGCTCTTCAGATGATCCTCATCAGCAGATTCATTGTGTAAATATGCATGTGACTCTTGGCAGTTTACATTCCTACCATTGGAAATGCTATTGGTAGTGACGCAATATCCATTGGTTGCTGCCATTATGAGCACTTGGGCTAAATACGTTGTGTCAAAATGATGAAATAAGTTAAGATCAACACAACATTGTCAGGTGATGTAAAACAGATGTGTAAATGGCTATGATCACAGCTGTCACGTCGAGCCAGAGGTAAATGATGAAAACAGAGAACGCGGCTCAACTGGAAACACAATTAGTCACCATGCCCAGCTTAGAACCGTACCAATCACCAACGCATGTCTTTCAGTCGAGGGTATACTCCTGTTGGAACACAATGCCTAGTGGTTGTGGCGCTCAGCTCGTTGGTCTTACATGCGACCGGAGACAAGCATGCAGCACCTGTGCTGTTTATATTAGCCGCTGGTGGGGACGTTATTTTTAACTCCAGCTACACGTGGGTCAGGCATGACTGGTTCTGGTTGACGGACTGATAAGAACGTGACGCTCACCTCGTGACCCGGAAGTAAACAATGTGAACTGAAGCGCATAAGACTTTGAGTTTTGACACCTAAGTGTGAAATACTTACGGATTTTCTAGACGAGTATACCGGGTTTTTCTTTCAATTTCAGATGATTCTGGAACTTTATTTACACTTGTCGATCGCCGTAGCCTTGCCATGGTTGCCAACTTTCAGTTGTTAACCAGAGTAACGCGGAGCACGGTCCTTTCGGAAATGACGTCAAATTAACATCGCTTACAACAAACACGATCATATATCCATACCAAATATCTCTAATGACTTAAGATTAATTTACCAAATGATGTTTTTGCTAGACACAAACACATTAAGTGAATAAACAGTTCTTATGTATGTTGTTTATATGTTTATGGATAGAAACTTTATTTTGAGTGATGTACGGGATTGCAGGTGCGTTGTCTGCTTCACAAAATTCCGTATGCTGTATTCATTTTCCTGTCCCACTGCGATTAAAAGTCAGCGTTTTCTGAAAGCTTTATATTTAGTGACGAAATTGGATCAAATTCAGTTTTGATGAGTGACTCGGAGTCTGCCTCTAAATCAGACGATTGTCAGAGCAAGGGAGAAGATTGTCAACATGTAACCAAAAACGGCAAACCAAAGACGAAGTCAAAAGCTAAGGGTTGGTAAACAAATGTACTGTCACAATTAGTTAGTGTATTTAAACCATGTGGTATGTAACTCCCATAAAAAACCTGAAGATGTCGCTATGGAACAGGTTTGTGGTTATTATTATTTTTCAAGGGTACAAGGGTTAACTTGTGAAGGATTGGGTTTAGGGTTGTCTACCCCAACCCCAATCCCAACCCAACCATGAAAAAACACAATTTTTAGGACCACTGTGGGCTGCGGTCAGATTCTATACTCACAAGCGAAAATCTAAAAAAGTTTCAAGAACAGTTAGAGTGATTTGTGAGCTAAGCGGCTGATTATTTGCTTTTGCAGTGTATTTCATAAATACAAGCATGACAGTGAATTTATTATGACCAATTAAGCTCTGATTGATTATGTCATATGGTGATGCACCTAGTGTTTGCTCTGTGAATTCTAGTTACCAGGTGGTCGTACATTTGCACATATTAAATCTTCAGTACACTCGTGACCAGGGAAGATCTGGGTTAGAATTGATCTTCATTAACCAATGCTTGTCATTAAAGGTGACTAACTTGATCAGATGGCCATGCTCACTGACTCAGTCAACACATGATCATATCCCAACTGTGTAGATTGATGCGCAAGCAGTTAATCTCTGGATCGTGTGATCGATACTCTAATATTTACAAACTACTGCCATATATCTGGAATATTGCTGAGTGCTGCATTAAACAACACACCTACACCACCATGATGCATTTGATCTATTATGCCATATCCTGAAATACACTTTTACAACATGTATGGACTCTTCTAAATGAATCTACAAACAAATTCAGTTGTGGTTTTCATTGAGTTTAACATTACTATTTAAGTCATCATTGTCAAGGGCATTTAGCGTATATGTTCATTTTCACATCATATCACATTCATCGTACTCATGAATTTGTTGGCAGTCATTTATTCTTATTATTTTTCCATTCTTGTTTCAGACTTAGAGACAAAGATATATTTGGTGGTTATATTTATCAAATAATATGTGAAATTTTCAGTGTTCAGCAAGCGCAATAAAACTAGTGAAATCCAGAAGGCTCTTTTCAAAGACCCAGCAGATGTAGCACGCCTCAGACAGTTGTCCATCAGCAGGGGTGGGCTGATCAGTGATGAACTTCGGAAGAAGGCATGGCCCAAACTCCTGGGAGTTAATGTTCAGGACATTGACCCAAAGCCATGTAAGAATTGCTAGCTTAAATCATTGCTACTGTGTAATTTAACCATATGGGTGTATTTGTAACCCTAAAACCCAGTTTTATAATAACAGTAGCAATGGATATGTGACAAAATATTGACACAGTTTTTATGTGTCTGGGTCCATACAGCTGTGAATGTGTACCTCGTAAGGATGTGAAAGCCACATTAACTTGGTGTGCCTAGTTGCTGTATGATCCCATGGGAGTTGAAAATGTGATGTGCCATTGAGATTGACATATACAATGATCAAGGGAAACGAAGCTCATTGAGCAGGCATAATGATGGGATGGATGATACATCACTGTATAAATACCCATATAGCAATAATATCAATATATATTGGCACTGATCTTATTGTCATGTTGCAGCCCAGGATGTTTTGACAGCTCATCGGGACTATGACCAGGTGGTGCTGGATGTCAACAGATCACTAAAACGTTTTCCTCCAGGTTAGCTATGTATGCTTGTTGTGTAACACCTGACCCTAATACTGCAACAAGTCAGTAAAATATGTACATAGAGAGTAGTCAAATCATTTTATTCACACGGTCATGGTGATACATACTCTTGTAAATTATTGTCTGAAAAACAGCCTATGTGTCAAGAACTCTTTTGCTTGCTCCCTCCCACCCTACCCCCTTCTTTCCTTGCTCCTTCCCTCCCTCCCTCCTTCAGGACTTCACTCACTCAGTCACTCATTCACTCATTAATTACTGGAAGATGTTTCTAACAAGAGGCAGAGCAGAAGCCCTAAAGTCCACCATGAGTTGAACTTCCCTTTGTTTAAATCCATAAGACTCATGGTTACGTAACAATCTAGTGGGCAATGGTCCGATGGTCCAACTGCCAGACCCAAGGAAGTACATTAGACTGTAGTCCAACCTAAGTATAGAAAGAATAGACAAGTCTAGATTGCCTGAACTCTGAAATTTTTAGTTGTTCTTAGCTCCATTTGGATTTTGCTGTTCTTTTAATTATGTTTGTTAGATATATATTTCTAAGTAAGATAACATTTTAAGGATTCAGTGTCAGTCCAGACTGAAATGTTTAATTTATCCCAAGATTGTAAGCATGTTTTGTGCAGGTATGGAGGAGTCTCATCGTATGGCCATGCAGGACCAGCTGGTGGACTGCATCATGAGGGTTCTCGTCAAGCATGAAGAACTTCATTACTACCAGGTACCTGATGGGTTGCTTATCACCATGGTAACTGACATGATGCACTCTCTCCAACATCAGAGACAGCAAACACATAGTATTCTGGTACAAATGGCAGAATACATGTAATTATTGACATCAGTCAAATCATATTTCACACAGCTACTTCATTTGAAAAATGGTACAAAAATCGAAACAGAATATTTTATATTCACTTACAGCAAAAACAGTAACACATTTTGCTGTGAAATTACATTTCTTCAAGCTGTGACAGAAACATATTGTCTTTCTGTGGCAAAACTTGCAGGCCAGTCCAATCCTGCAATAATAGTAATAAATCATGTAAGTGGACTCGTGGCTTACAGCAGTGGTTGGATGTGGAAGTTCCTTCATAATTATGTAACAAGAGACAACAAAATAACCAGGGATGTGATATGGTGTTTGTCATAGCTTACCATATATAAACCTTTGACCCCCTAAGACTGAGGTCATGAGTGAGGACTAAAATGGCTGATGATATGGAAACTTCCATGTGACAAATGTCTTATCATATACCACATCCAAATGTTTTGTACCTGCTTGTACTTGCAAGTTCGTTCAATACATTTACCTTTTGTGGACATCATCACAGAAAATCAGTTGACAAGCTGTAATTATGCACTAAGGGACATAACTCATATCTTTTTAAATTTTGACTATAAATTGTATATCTATATACTTGTACTATCTCACGATTTGCACTTCTTTCTTGCTTTGACGCTTAGTGGTCCAAATGAGAACTTTCCCGCTAGGCCTGTCTTTTCCATTCGCCCATGTTCCCTAGGCTGCTCTCCTTATGGGACTGGGTCCCATGTCACAAAGGTCTCTTGGGCCTAGGATCTCGTAGCATTCATACTTCCTATACTGTAACAGAGGAGGTATGAATGCTGTGAGCAAGGTTACGAGATCTTAGGCCTACGAGAGCTTTGTGAAACAGGACCCAGGTCCCTAGTCCCATGCTGAGCATGCAGCATGCTCCCCTATCCCTAGGGAACACGGGCGTATGGACAAGAGAGGCCTACAAGGAAAGTTCTTATTTGGTCTACTGTTGTGAATGTTGCCCTTTAGCTTTTGGTTGTACTTATATATAGTCCACATAGTTCTCTAGTTTCAAATAGCATGTTATCTTTCATACATATGTAAGGTCACGTTTATGTAATGAAATTTGTTCTCCATTTTGATCAACAGTATTCAAATAGTGACCTGAAGCAACTATTCATATCCAAGAAGTGACCTAAAACAACTATTTATATGTGTAACTTGTCACCCAAGACAACTATTTATTTGCAAGTAGTGACATGAAGGTACCATTCATATGCAAATAGTCACTTCAAACAATAACATACTTGTTAATATCTTCTGTTGACCTACACTTTAGTTGATATATTTTTTTTACTGAATGGCTGCTAATTTTTTGTGAGATGAAGTAAAGATGTGAAAAAAAGCCAGGAGGGTTAAATTACAGCTATTTATTATGTTGGAAAAAAACAATATTATCACATAGTTTCATATGTGATGTGTGCATTGTTTGAGCCTGGGTTCACTGTGTGAACATATTCTGTTATTGTTCCAGGGTTACCATGACATCTGTGTGACATTCCTTCTGGTTGTGGGAGAAGACATTGCCTTTGCCTTAGTGGAAAATCTCTCCCTAAATCACCTACGGTAAGACCAAGAACATTTTGGGATTGTAGTTGCCCCTGTAAAATGTCTGCATATATTCACCAAGGGTTTATGAAATTATCAACAGTTTCATCTTTTTTCCACTGAAATAATGCTTTCGACTCATCTTTGTATAAAACTTGTGTATTTTGTTCCAACTTTCATTCAGCTTTGTTTGATTTAGTGACTTCATGGATGCTAACATGGATCGGACCAAACACATGTTGAACTACTTGTATCCCATTATTCACAAAGCCAATCCTGAACTCTGTGCCTATCTAGAAAGGTAAACAGATTTTGCTGATTAAATGTATATATCTAATATATTTAGTTGTATAAACTACATTTACAGACTTCCACTAGCATGACATCCATGCATGAAAATCATGACAGAATTATCATATGAATATAGTTGTACATGTAAAATATCTGTCAGTGTTCATGTTTGTTCATAAATTGTTTTTTTCTGTCACACACCCCTGTGGAGAAACAGATCCGATAAGCCTCCACTATACCTTGGATGCATCCATGGCTCAGCCCGATGAATGTATTACATATTCTTGGCTGGCTTTTTGTCCAATCAGGTGTCTATGCTGGGAAGTTGAGCCTACCAATCACAACTCACTTTCACATTTTTTAAATCATCTAACTGATTAAACTTGGCAACGCAACAGAGGTTCTCTGAAAGAGGAGGAGGAGTTCTTGCATACTTAATATAAGTTTCAGACCTGTCAAGTGGTCTGTATGATTTCCCCCAAATCTGCTTTGCACTAGGAACAAACCTTTGCAGTTGCAACCACTATCTTTGTTGACACTGGCGAACTTGGTTTTAACAGCAGCTTAGCTGATTGGCTTCTTGAGAACCAGCTGAGGGAGGTAATAAAATTATTAGGCCGACCCATAGATGCATCCAGGGTGTAGTGAAGACTTATCGGAACATATACCTGGAGACATCGAGGATGCGTTAAAACTCATACTCACTGGAAAGGGATTGATGAAGTGAACCAGAGCATGTAATTGGATGACACAATTGATTGATGCTGTGATACAGATACATATACTCATGCTGCTGTACTCTCATATGTATATGGGAAGTGAATGTGTTAGTGATGCTGTGTCTGTTGCAGGGCTGAGTTGGGAACAATCTTCAGTTTGAGTTGGCTCATCACATGGTTTGGTCACACAGTAAATGATATCAAACACATTGTCCGCTTGTACGACTTCTTCATTGCCTGTCACCCCCTCATGCCTATCTACCTGGCTGCTGCAGTGAGTACAACCTCTAACCTGGTTTCAGGGGATATATAGAAGATATTATATGAGTGCTCATGTCATACTATGTTTATGACACTAGTGCCTGTATTTTCATGTCACAGAAGAAACGTGATGTCATAGCACTGTTCATGGCATCACATCACCATGACAAAATGATAATTTGCCCTAGGGCTTTGTATGAAAAATTTTAACCACAATATGTTAGGTAATAAACATCCATAATCCATTGTTGGTTGTAAGGGTGGGTTGGATGGAAACAACCTCCAACATTTGTGTTAGAGCAGAATACATTCACAATACATTGTTGGTCATAATTGAAGAATTGGTGGAGACAGTGTTGCTATGAATTGCTAGTACTCCTGCTTGCATAAGACAAACTAGCTCCTGTAAGGTGTCAATGGTTCCAAATTTTCCACTCAGCCACCTGTCCCCATAGTACCATAGGGTGTCACTTTGATTTTGAGTTTTTCCTCTTACATCTCTACCCAGGTTGTCAACAGTAGTTAAGACTGTGGACAAGGGCTAAAAGGGAAGTTGAAACATACACAACCAAGTAACTTTCTTTTAATAATTAGTAGTACGATAGTAGAGTGGGTGAATGATAGAGTTTCATGTGTCAACCAAGCCAGCAAGTCTGACCACCCAATCTTGTTTGTTACCTCTTATAACAAGCATAGCTTGCTTAGGATCGGATCACAGGCTTCACTGTATCCCAAGTGCAAAGGGTGATTCTCATGATATCAGCCACTTGTCTGCCTGGTCCAGACTCAATTATTTACTGACTGTCGTCATATGGCTTGGAAAATCCTGAGTGTGGCTTGAAAAACAAACAAATAATACTCACTGTCTACACTGTGCCAACAAAATTGACTGCCAACACTGTGCCTACTCTCTGCCTACAGATAGTGCTACACAGGGAGAAAGAGCTTTTGGCCTGTGAATGTGAGATGTGCTACCTCCACAGCCTGCTGTCCAAGATCCCTGATGACTTACCATTTGAACTGTTGATAGCCAAGGCTGGGGACCTCTACCTCCAGTACCCTCCCACCCAACTAGCTAACGAGGCAGTCATCAAGTACAGGGAAAGGTACTCACACCAGTCACTTCCTGGTTTCATGAATGAAAATTTCTGTTTTGAGTTTTATTTCAGAAATGTTCAGTTGAAAATTTGATTATTTTTAGTGAATTTGGTTTTGTGCCACTTTTAGCAGTATTCCAATATTATCATGATAGAGTGACTCCTAAAAAGGCTTCACACACTGTACCCATTTGAGGAAGCAAACATGGGCTGTTGGCCTTCTTGTTAAAGTGTTTGCTTGTCACGCCAAATACCCAGGTATGTGGTAGTGAAAGTGACAGTTTAGACGCTCAGTGCCATGCTTAGTGCCGCAGTCTTTGCCGTTCTCAACACCGCCACAGACTGGGATTGGAGGGACTGGGACAAATGGTCTAGTTGATTCTGACTGGTTGATGGCAGGTCCCCACATGGGTACAGTGTGTGAATCCCATTCCTGGTGTAACCCACCATGATATTGGTGGAATATTGCTAAAAGTGGCGTAAAAAAACATACTCTAACTCACTCTAATCAAACCCCAAAAGGAATTCTTTCCTGCATCTTAAGGATGAAGAGACAAATAATGGTTGACACATGTTGTGATATTCCAGTTATGATGCGCATGCTGTTGGTCGATCAGTTTTCTGGCCCAGGCGTGATTATTATTGGACTGCCGCCATATAACTGGAATATTGCTGAGTGCAGCATTAAATGACAAAAAAACAACAAATCTGAAATACCTCATTCCTTCTTCAGCACCTCACTGGCCAAAAAGTTACAACACGCAGCAAGAAATCAAAAACCTGATGGTCTTCTGAAAAGGCTGCGCAAACAAGGGGTCCGGGCACTGGTTGTCCAAGACGGCAGGAATGTGGTAGTGAAAGTGACAGTTTGGACGCTCAGTGCCGTGCTTAGTGCCGCAGTCTTTGCCGTTCTCAACGCCGCCACAGACTGGGATTGGATGGACTGGGACCATTGGTCTAGTTGGTTCTGATTGGTTGATGGCAGATCATGTGATAGATAAATTATTTTAATTGTTTGACAGTGTTAAGAAATATTTTATTTGGTTTTACTTTGTCAGAGATGATTATTTTGATGTGAATGGAAAATATGTTTATGTGGGTTAAGATGAGTTGTGATGAAGTGTATTTTTGAAATAATTGTTTATAGTTAATGTGGCACTTATGTCATTCTGTGAGTTTTATTCTTTTTTCAAGGAGAGCCAGATATATAAAGTGTAGAGATCATAGAATTGTGATTGTATTCCAAAAATGTGCCAACAAAGTTTTGTACAAGCTCCGGTGAGGCACACTTGTCATCATTGTTTTTCAGTCATGTCTTCAGATGTCTTTCCTGTGCTGTCAGATGTTTGTCAAACATAATTTCATTATCATTGAGGATGTACATTGCCTGGATTATGATACTTGGTAGTCAGCACAAGAACAACTTGCCACCCTAAGGGCCTATCACTCACAAGAAGACCATTGAAGATACAGATTAGAATGGATCTTCATTAACCCATGCTTGCAACTAATGGTCGTTCTCACTGACTCAGTTGATACACGTCCTCCTATCCCAACTGCATAGGTCAATGCTCATGCAGTTGATCACTGGTTGAAACTTGATTATTACCTCACTGCCATATTGCTGGAATATTGCTGAGAGCGGTTTAAACTAAACTCATTCAAGACATCTAGCATTTAACTGACATTGAGGCAGTGCTGTCAAGGAGGTTGCATTGATGGTAATGAACTTAAATAGCTTTCATTTTTATATAGTGCTGTATTTGATTTTATGTTTATCTAAAAGTCAGTTCAGTCAATAATGTGTCACAAGAACCAAGAGGAATATGTAAAATTATGAACAACAAACATGTTATTTTGAGAAAGAAGGTTTACTGCACAACAGCCTTGCAAAGCTTACATTGCTTATGTCAATTTTTACAATTAACATTCTCATATATACCAATTATTTTATTTTTGCATAGGATGTGTCCTTCACCCTGTGCCTTCAAATGGTGGTTTGGTCATAACTGTCTGCTTACACGTACAATTAAGACTTTGGGGGTTTGGGTTAGGTATGACCAGGGCAACCTGTGTCGGTTTTGAAAAAGGGCTGAAGTGGGTGGTCTGACTCACAGACTTGTTAATGTGTTTTCAGGACGATGCTTTAGAGATGGTAGTTAGAATATGTCTGTCAATGACATGTAGTTAGAATATGTTCATCAATGGCATGTACACCTCCAGCACTAGATTTTCTGTCTTGATCAGATTATGATTATGTCTTTATAAGAATTCCTTGTAACAACCAGATTTCTATCATTTTCAACATGGGACAGTCCTGTTGGCGTATAATGATTTGTGTTGTTTAAGATGGTTGGTAGAGGGTATTCACTGTGCGTAGGACTCGTCACTGTATTTGAGGGCAGACTGGCATCTGTCGGGCTGGTGTTTGTGTCTATAAAGAAGTCTGTTGTTTGCTTACACTATCTCATCAAATGTGGACTATGCAATAGTGGTGTGGTTTGATGCAATCATGATTTAATCATTCGGCAAGAAACTTGGATTGTTACACACTATACTTTTGTTTGTTTTCTGGATTATATGAGTGTTTGGGCTGGAGAACATAAATATTAGCATGAATCCAGACACCAAAGGTAGGAAATCTGTGATATCAGTAAAACAGCTTTTTATTGTGTGGTTTTTGTAAATTTTCACATAGTCAGTGACCAGCATAGCTTTTGATTGGACCCATATAGAACACTCTTCAGAACACTAGAACTTCTCAAGGTCCCATATGATAACATTATTATCAAATACTTCTGTGTTACTACCATGGCCAAGGTTAATCTGGTTATAATGCCTGTGTTATATCATGTGTATTTGATTATGTTCATGGTACTCCACGGTCTGTTGCCCATCATCAGTCAAGGTTTATGAGTGTCATGTCTCAAACTGCAGTTGCTCACAGGTTTGTGTACGTTCCTTCATAACCCATGCAGATGTGTTTTAAGAGGGTAGCAACCCCATATATAGTCAGTACTGACATGACATCATCCCCAACCATAAATGCAGGTCTTGGAGTCCAATGATGACCCCCATGTCATGAGACAACCTCGTACATAACATGGCATAAAGGGCAAGTACAATTGTAACTGCTGTTGTGTCTTTGTCCCCACTCAAAAGCTATGTCGTATCATAGGGGTGAGCAAATAAACTTTGTAGTCAAGAATTGTTATGAGAGGCATGGATTTCCACATGGTTTAACCAATACCACAGTATCGTGAAGAGCATTATTGAGAGGAATGAGTGTATTTGTAAAGCACTGGTATTAAATGGAGCTTCTCTGTCCATAACTACGAGTTCCATGGTTGCTGAAACAATATCAAGTACATACCACAATGCTGGTGTTAGAGAACTTTTGTTATGTAACATTCGTACTCTGAGCAAGGGCTGATTTCCTTCTTGCTAGAAGCTGCAGTGGCCTGATTTGTACATTGCAAGATTTCAATTGCTAGTGGTTGCAACATGTCCCTGTACAAAGCTTATAGATGTTGGTGATGGAATTCATCCTGCCTCTGAGGTAATGAGCAACTATTGAAGCAGTGGTAGCTGTAGATTCAGACAGAACAGATAAATACATTATGAAACTGCCTGCTTGGTCAAACCATTCCCCTTTTCAAAATCTGAGCGAGTCTGAGTACCTTGATTCCATCATTGTGCAATTTAGAGGTGTTCCACAGTTTGTGTTTACCAAGTTACAATTTATTTACCACCGTACGAATACTCAGTCATTCACATGTTATGAATACTTTATTTGTGTTGAGATGAGAGCAAAATGAAAGACTAGTCTGTTATAAAATTCCAGTTAACATGGTTACTAATCAGTTATCTCCCATCTCAGGACATTCTATAGATACTGTAGCCATTCCTTCAGACAACAGACCTGGATAAGTGCAATTGGCTTTTTTAGATTCCTTGTATTATATTTGTATCATAATGTATATATATTTTAGTCTGCTATGTTTACATTGTTATGGAGCACAATCAGTCATCGTTACTGAAATAAATTAGTTTAAAATGATGATTATGAAGGTAGTTAATGTTTCTTGAATGATATAGTCAGCACCTCATCAGTGTATGTAAATGTTCATTTTAATGAATGCTGTAAAAAAATAAGGTATATAAGGTAAGTTTCTATTTGTCAACATCTAAAGTTAGGTTTATGTCATGGAACTTGTGTAAAGTAAAAAGTAAAAAGCATGCTTATTTTTATGTATTGACATAGTGCCTGATTACTATTTGTAGAAATGCCTTTTGTTATATAGACATGTAGTGGGACCATTGACGAAGGTATCAACTCTTAGAGATCATTAGGTCATTAGGATGGATTGCCAATGCTATTGTAGTGCTCTAATCCATCTCCCTTGCATATGTTAACTGTAATGATATTCAGGAACTTAACTTAATCCCTTCATATAAATTAATGCCTAGCAAGAACAATTTAGAACTGGAAAGGTAAAATAATGTTGTCTAATGATGTTTAATTGCAAATTTGACAAAAGAGTAACCTTTTGAGAAGACGACCCTTTTCTACAGAATGCTTTTTATGTTCTTAAACTTCAATGCCTCTGTGTACTTAACATATGGTACTTTCTTCAAATCATTTTCTGCTCAAATCCTGTAATCCTTGTATTTCAGTAGATGCTACACAGACATATATGCTATTTTGTTTGAAACATCTGATTAAGCTACAAGACCTCTACAGATCTTTTAGAAAATATTGTCATGCTATTGATCCATCCCAGTCTCCATTCATTTTCTTCTAAACATTGTATTATTTGTATAATTAGCTATTGGGTGTCATTAAAATAATCATAATCAGTCATCACTCTGAGGTAAACAAGTAATGATATAGGACTGATGAACAAATCAGGTTATTCAGATGTTGATTTCATGATAAACTATAAACATTTTTGATAGTATCTATGTACAATTAAACCTGAATGTCTTGTGAATCATTATTGAATAATAAAACTTACAGGTGTGCCAACTAGTCATTGTTTGATTAGAGCAACACTATTGATTGTGCTTCCATTGTTTTAGGTGGAAGTAATCAGTGGCGATGTATAGAGACTGTGTCACATGCAGATACTCACTGATATCAACTTGTTTGTATATATTTGTTGTTGTTTATGTTGAAAACGAGTTCTATCAAATTGCCTGTGTGACAGTAGTTTATGTATGAAATTCATGCTGTATTGCTTATATCTCCACATTCATGTTTCATGTGTTGGTGAAATTCTTATCAGACATTTTCGAGTGAATCTATGATGGAAAGACTACCATGCACTATTCTTCCTTAGGAATCATAAAGATGGTGAATTTTGGCAGATAAAATTCAAATACTTGAAATACTGCAGAGTAATGTTCCTTGGTTATAACAGGATATTCTGACTATGGGTTTGAATCCCATGTAATGATTCATGCCTTGTTTCCGATTTGACCCATGCATATTGGCTTTACCAAAGTTGGAAACTGTGTAGGAGTTTCATAACTGCAGGCTTTCCTCACAGATGACTGGCCATTTTATAGCTGGAATACTGTTGAAAGTGGCACTACACCACTGACCGACTGATGAGTAACTGACTGCCAAAGTCTTGTTTCTTTAATATCCTCTGCAATGGTCAGATGGACAAAAGTGTGAGTTAACCTTGTTTAGTATATGTCTATTTACAGTGGTAGGGATAAGAGTCATCTTTACTGCAAATTTTAAATGTTCTTGTCAAAAGTCAAATACTTTTCCCCATATGGTCTGTCTCACTGTTACCATGTTATAGCATGCTATGTGTGAATGTCTGTAAGCTATGTATGAGTTTTGAAAATAAAACCTATTCCTAGTTAAGGGTTTTCTCGTGTGTGTATGCTCTTAAAGGACCATATTTTAACAACAGTTCTCGACTGGTATTTCTAGTCAAAGGTGTCTCATAAAGATCCATCACAGAATTGGTCTTGAGCAACCCATGCTTGTCATAGGTCAACTCACAGGATCGGTGCGAGGGATATAGAAACAAATTCCGTCTATCTGCGCATCTGTCACACTTCATCTGAAGCATATCTCCTAAAGTATTTGTGATAGCATAAGCAAACTTGGTACACGTCAGCCATGATCCCTAGATGTATACAACTGTAAAGGGATGGGCACCTGAACATGATAGGGCTATACAACTGTAAGGGGATGGGCACCAGAACATGACAGGGCTGTACATCTGTAATGGAATGGGCACCAGAACATGACAGGGCTATACAACTGTAAAGGGATGGGCACCAGAACATGACAGGGCTATACAACTGTAAAGGGATGGGCACCAGAACATGACAGGGCTATACAACCGTAAAGGGATGGGCACCAGAACATGACAGGGCTGTACATCTGTAATGGAATGGGCACCAGAACATGAGGGGGCTCATGATTTTTGTGATTGTGGGGTATACTTGAGGTGTTGACTATTGTGGGTCAAACATCAGCTGTTCTAAACAGCCTCTATTTCAAGCAAAGCAGTCTCAAATTCAGAAACAGAAGTAGTTATCAGAGTAGCTTCGAGTGTAGTATTATGGCTGCAACAATGTCTCTGATGAAACTTCTTCTAAATGGCATGCTGGTCATCATAGGGAATTAGCTCAACAAAGAGTCCAAAGTCACAAGAACCAAACAGCAATTTTATTGACAGAACAACATGGGGTGGCTGAGGGCTGGAGCTAACCTGAGTTGGAGAGTCTAAACCTAACTGGCTAGCATTCAGATTTCCTAACCATTTATCTAAAATTGAAACAATGAAAAGATTATGATTACTTGATGATGCGATATTGGAATGAGCCCTATAGTATCCTACGATAAATAAAATAAGCAGACAGTTGGAACTACTTAATCCTCCTGATCCTTAATCAACTAGCACTAATCTTGTTCACACATTTACTGGATGCTTGGATGATTAAAGTTTTACTATAGACATGCTTACACTGGGTTAACTCATAACAAGTCTAAATTTGAAGTGTTTATTGTTATGTAAAGCATTCCCACTGACATGGCAGACCGAAATTTCCCCAATGTTTTTCTGAAAAGTATAGATTTTTTTCCTGACCATTTAAGTGTAAAAACTGGCCTCCTTCCTCCTCTTCTGCCAGTCCTAACCATCCTTTCAAGACATTTCCTACATAGATTTTATAAATACATACGTTTTTTACTAAACTAACTAAACTTATAAAGTATCAAAGTGTGCTATTTTGGGGGAACTAAACATGACTGTCTTGGTTAAACTGATGAAATGATTCAAGCACCAAACAAAAGGTGAATGTTTTTCATTAATGATAATGGTGTAAGTACCTTAAATTCTATTAACTACACTAACTAGCTCGACTGCAGCATAAAGTATATTATTATTCACAGTATCTAGCTCTATTGCAGCTATTTCTCTGCACTATTAAATTCAAAGCTACAATCTATCTATGTCCTTCTTGAACGAGCTAATAAACCGAATCTTGACAAACAGTCACCTAACTCATGTATTACCTAAACTCCAGTGAAATCTGAACTTAAACGACATCTAAACTCAAGTAAGACCTTAACCCAAGCAAAAGCCTGCACACTACTGACCGATTTGACGCTTTCCCACATGGTCTTGGTAAAAAGTCACATTTCCTGGTGATCTTACAGATTTCCTACGCAGTCCGTTGCAACTGTTTTGTCTCTAGACCAAATGATGTTAGTATTTACTCTGAAACATCACTCATATTAATGTTAACGAAGTTGTATATCCATAGAACTCTCCTTGTTGTTCAACACATCAACCTCCAAACGCCACTTAGAAAGGTAAAAAAACACTGATATTTGTGACAAAGAGTACTTTTCTTGACACACCTGACATACATAAATACATAAATATATATTCTAAGGTAATGTAAATAATATATAATCTGAAAAGTTTGTATTTTATAGTTAAGGCTTTTGACAAAGAGCAAGAATGTGAAAGTAATGACTTAACTAAATTGTTAACATTATCTATTATCACAAATGTTGTAATTATCAAAGGCATATTTGGAAGAATAAACATGCAAGATATAACTTTACATTCTGTACAACCATGACAAACAGATAATGAACACCATTCAAGCACTATCAATTTTACAAATGAAAAAACTTCAGCAAATGTCAGAACATAAGTCATGTTATGTAGCACTTTAACAATGAAACTTTTTTTTTTTAAAATATATTTAACTTTTATAGGTGATTTTGACCAAAATTGGCTTTCACAATTTGCAAGAAAAGCACCATAGCTATGATACTATTTATAATATTTAGGAATGGTATACAAATGAATGGAAAATTATCTGTTAATTTTGAAAAACCAAAAATAGTTATCTTTAGAAGAGGTGGGTCTGTTGCCTCTAAAGAACAATGGTTTCTGAATGGCAAACAATTATCTATTGTTAATCATTATGCTTCAGACTAGTATTTTCCCATACTATGAACATTAAAATGAGAGGTATAAAATCTGGAATCCTGTGCAGAGAAGGTTCCTATTAAATTTATGTCAGTTTCCCATAATTTTGTTATTTTTACCCCGAAAATATATTTCAAATTGATGATTGACAAAGCCAACCAATGACTCTTAATAGAAGAACATATCTGATGAAATTCACATCGCTTTTGTATGCCCACATTAAGCTGATTTAAGAAATTACATACCAAAATAATTATCTGCTAAAATGTCCTTTTTGCTGTCTTTGTTTCCATTCTATCCTCCAAAACTGAAAATGTATATAGGTTATCATGCGAGTGTGTTTTGGGATGGTTAATATCCTGCATTGGGAATAAACATTGTATTTAGCGAGCCTATTTATCATACAATGTCATTCTTACTTTAAAATTTTACAAAAATGTGATTTCATTTGCCACAGATCATGAAACTAAACATGAGATGTGCCCGCATATCTCTGACGTCACAAATATGTGCGTAGTAATACGTGACGTCACAAGCTCGCTGACGCAGTTTTCTACTGATCACTCATTTGACTGCATTACGTCATGTAGTTCTCAGTACGTTTTTATGTTAAAGTGCGATTGGTTGTCAAGAAATTTTAGCTTACATTTCGAAAATAACCACAAACTCAAGTGGAAAACCAGAATCCTTCAAGCAACACTTTGAACAACAGATACAATTTAATGTTTGTGAGTTTGTGCACCTGGATTCCTGTGCTCTTCTCTCGCTAACATTGACATTTGCTCATGGAACTGATGTTGGTATCTCTGAAAGCCAATGGATTTCTATCTTCACTTTGTAATCTACTCTATCTGTCAATACCAGGCGTGCCTTTTCTGAGAACAAAGCACTGACAGTGCCGCCATCAATCCAGACAGACCGCCGACCCTCGGCTCCATGTTTGTTTACACTGTGAAAGTAGTCCTTAAAATTTGCACATGACCTCCCTAATTTGCATGGGTATATTCTCTTCGGTACTGGAGAGCAAATTCTCTCTGTCGTCATTAGGGTGTCTGGATGTGGAATCTGGCTTGTCCTGGCCCAGTGAACTGTCTCTTGATGTTGTCTGGAGACCTTGTGATAGTTCCACATCCCGTGTCTGGAGTTGGACCTGACGATTCGTCCATTGTACCATGTTGACGGATGATTTATATGAAAAATGTAAAACAAATGAGAGTTAGCTTGTGGCAAGATGACACATAATTTATTCTGATATTTCACTGGTTTTTACATACTCCAAAAACTTCAAAATAAATATATGAAACACTCATGCATTGGTTCAATGAACACATACATATTTCTTAACAACCATTTGTTAGTTACTGTGTTAATTACATTAATTTTATTACTTTCAATATTTTATTTGTTTAGGTGTTTTGTTTTTTAGTATCTGATTATTTTACTGTATTTCATTTTAGTAGCTTTGTATTAATTTGATTCATTTAATTGAGATTACCTCACTTAATCTTGATACAGATCATTATGCACATTATGATTGGTCTGCTCTTTACGCATCAGTTTAGCATATTTCATTTTAGCTTGGTCTGCTTAGGTACGGCGTATTTCGCTTGGTTCTGTTCATAAAAGTTTACTTTGCTTTTGAGATTGGCTGATCAGATCAATGTTCAAAATTTATTTTGATGTGCACAACTCAGATGATCAGGCTGATATTACTTGTAACATATATTATATTTGGGATTACACTTTCTTGGGAAAGTACAAACGTGGTGGGTGAGCGGGTTAGGTACCTGACTCTGAGGGTGTGGGTTCGAATACCGGATGGGACTCATCACAAAAAGTACTAGAATTTGTACTTTACCAAGAAAGTGCAACCCCAAATATAATATACGTTACATTTGACCACTTACTAAATGGCATTGTGTAATCACTTATATTACTTGTTCATGACTGGTGACATTAGTTAACCATTTTCAGATTATTTCTACAAAAGACATTCAAGACAAGATTTTGTCTTCTGAGGATGGATGATGTTGATTTTTTGCCAAAGATGTTTGAGGGCACTCCTCTTACTCATATTGATAGTTTCATGACTCTGAAGTAGGTCAACTACAGAAATCAGCAAAAAGACCAAAATTGTTCTCTTGATCTGACTCCTACTGACCTTCAAGATGACCATCTCAATGTACTTTTACCAACAACAGTGCTGATTATTTACTCTTTCGAGTTCATTTGTCATGTCTCAAGTGCACTTAAGTCAGCTCTAGTTGGACCACAACTGACGAAACCAAGTCTTGATTGTGAGGATTGTGCTGAAGATCATGAATGATGTACATTGTGGTACTGACAAAGGACAAGTGGCAATATTCAAACTGCTTGACCTAAGCAGTGCCTTCAACACAATTGATCACCAGAGGTTTCTCCAAAGACTTGATACAAAACATGAATATAGGATTCAGCTTTATCCTAGCTGGTATCTCATCTACAGGACAGGTCTATGTCAATCGTATCTTCAGTGCGGAATTCCTCAGGGACCTCAGGAATCCATGCTTGGTCCGATCTATACTTCACTTTCTACACTTGGCTCTGTTGACAACCGCAGAGGACGTAATATCCATGCCATGCATCTGTCCTAAGCAGACATTTTTAAGCAGACTTTATATTCCAACTCATTGAAGATACTCTTCCCAGTTGTTTATCAATGGTCAGTCACCATGTTTAGCACATGTTGTCTCCTAATGATCACTCTTCTCCCAGTCAGAAGTATGTGTTTCTGTCATCCATGTGCTTTATTCCCATTTCAAGAAATCCAGGCATTGAAAAAATGATGAGAAATGTTTATGAGTTTTACTGACAGTCCTTGTGTGCAGAGATCAGCAGGGTTTTCAAGTCATGGCCTAGCTCACTCAATGTTAAATATACCAGCATGGCTAACACTGCACCCTGTAGTTACAACTTCGGTAGTACAAGTTCAGGTTTAGTGGAGTCACGTGAGTTACAGCTGCCACAAAGGAGCATGTGATATTTAGCAATGGCAGGCTATAGCAGCATACCCATTTCTGGAACATCAGAAAGGAAGTGCACATCAATTTGATCAACTTGTGCAACTGTCTGCATACTTTCAGCTTTGGCTGGTGCCACTGCTTCTCAATAGAATGGCAAATCTGTTTTGGGGCACATGCAAATGTTGTACCCTCCAGCATTGTGTTTTGGTTCCATTCTCTTGGGTTTGAGAGGTGTATGCGTATTCAGTAAAGTTGACATCATCCATACTTGAGACTGTTTCACACACAATGGTATCTTGAACATCTCTAGACAAAGATCCATTATCTAAGGTTCTAGTTTTTCAAAAAGTAACCAACTGATGATGTGCCCTTGACTAGGAAGACTAACTGAGCAGGCAGTAACATATATGTTCACAGAATACATCATTGTGCAGTCATCCTTGACCACTATCAGATCCAACATCTGTCCTCATTTGTGTATGGACCTGTTAATTTCCTGCTTCCAAGTCAAAGTTGGACAATAGACACGATAACGCCTTTGCCTTGTTGTCAGACTTATTGTCCATATGAATGTTAAAATTCCCAAGTACAATGAAATTTCCTCATTCTAAAGTGACAGCTTTGAATAAATTCGAGAATTCCTTTAAGAAGTCAGTGGAAGAGTTTCTTCTGTTTGGATGGTAGTGGACAATAGAAAGCAACACATCAAGTTTGGTGATGTCTGTCAACTTATTGCTGCATACAGCTTGCTCTTTCTTCCACCTGTTTTCCTGTTGTGTATGTGAAAGATCAGATTGGTCCTATTCCTGTTGGTATTATTTCCATGTCTCTTGCTACCATGAGAGACAGTTTAAGGGTTATAGTCAGTCTCTACATGATCTCTACAAATAAATGTAATAATTCACTTGTGCAGCACCTGGTATCCAACTGTCTCGTTGCTCACTGGTGCATATGTAGGAGTCAGTAGAGTGTAAGGTGAAAATGATTAAATATTGTAAGCAGTTCTCAACAGAAAGTTTTGATTAGCCTTTTCAAAATGGATACCCAAATGGTGGCTTTGAGTTCGATGGTAAAGTGTTCCATAATTGAGGTGCAATATTGGAGAAGGCTCTGCTACACATTTTGCTTGTGGATACTGGTTAGGGCAAGAGGAACTGATTAGAGGATTGTAGATCTCTCGATGGCTCTAGCTCCTTAAGGTAGAGATTGCTGTTTTCCCTGTAGAGGGCTTGATGCATCAGTAACAGGATTTTAAATAAGATAAGCTGTTGAACTGGCAACCAATAGAGACATTCCAGAACTGGAGCAATGTGGTCAGTGCACCACTTGCATGTAATCAATCTTGCAGGAGAATACTGTATTCTTTGCAGAATGACAGTGACAGAATGTTTTATAACTTTTAACGGAGGTTGACAAGAAAAGAGTTACAGTAGTCGAGGCAGCTGATAATAGTTTTCACAAGACTTTTGATTGTGTACAAGGTAATAACATACCTGATTTTTCCAATATTCTGCATATGAAAAACGCAGCTTCTGCACACAGAGCTGACATGCACTGATAGAACATGCTCCAACATTAATAGAAGGCTTGGGGTTCAGTTTTGCAAGATGATAGGGAGTGCCCAGTGGTAGGGAACTCTGTTTTCTCATCATTGAGTTTCAGGTAGTTTCAACAAAATTATTTGTTTCCTGTTCATAGCCTTTAAGATGTCATTATAGACAAGGACCAAAGCTGTCTCTGCTGTGGCTAGTGACTGGAAGATTCCTGAAGATTATGTTCCACAAGATGTGTTTTAATACATGTACTAGAAACAACAAGCTTTTCAAGACACTTGAAAATTCGAGAAATTCGAGACTGGTCGAAAGTTTTTCAGGACATTAGTGTCAAGACTTGACTTCTTGAGAACTGGTTTGACATGAGCATGTTTATCTGTGCAAGAAGGGAGCTTCTGTTCGTGGGAACCATGTAGACGTTTACCACCAGGACTGTGCAGCTCCTTTTAGTTGTGTTTATTGTGAGTTATATTGTTGTGAACAAACATTGCCATTGCTCGAGTTATCGAGGTATTCATTTCCAAGTAACTGTGCTCAAGTGAAAAGAGCCATTACGGTGAAGTGAACTGTCCTTGTGTGCTGAATCGATGTGATGAAGTGGGCTCTTTTGCCAATAAGCAACAGTCATATTTGGTGGATTGACTCAATGTTGCGACCAAATAAACTGTGGCGGAACAGTTCAGTCTGGTAAATATAGTATTCCCAGAAATTATTGAGAATCATGTTGCGTCATGTAACTCATTACGTTTATTAACTTCTGGCGTTTTACTTACATAAACATGTTAAAACATCATCCTTTTACAGTCACAGTCTTGTTTTAGTACTTTGTTAGACCTCCTCGCTCAGCAATGCATGCCTGAATACGTCTAGGCACACTACCCATCAAAGTTTGTAGGTAATCGTGTGACAGGGTATCCCAATATTGGACCACCTCGGCCTTCATATCTTCAATATTTCTCAGTCCCTTTTGGATTATTCTGTCCTTCATGACTCCGCACACATTCTCAGTTGGGTTTAGGACTGGGCTGTAACTGGGCCAGTCTAAAACTTGAACATTTTCGCCCGACAACCACTGTTTTGTGTAGCGCGCAGTGTGTTTTGGGTCATTATCATGCTGGAAAATCCAATCATCTCCATACAATGTTTGTGCTGTCGGAAGAAGGTGACCATTTAGAATGTCGACGTATCTTTCTTTTGTCAAGTTTCCCGTGAAAACACACAATGGTGTCACTCCACCAAGATGTGAATCTTCGGGCTATGTTTTGGTTGCTGGTAGATAGGTTTGACAGTATCTTTGGTCCAAATTTTCACACAATTAGGGAAAAGCCAAACAGAACTTTCATCCGAAAAGAAAACATTATCCCAATCTTGATTTTCATGAGCCCGACACCAGTTTAAACGTTTTTCCTTTTGTGCATCTTTCATCAACGGCGAGGGAATTCCACGTTTTTTCACCCAATTAAGTCTCTGTAATTCCTGCCTAACTGTTTCATTGCATACCTGAGGACTTCCTCTGCTAATTATTTCATTTCTGATGTTCTCAACACTTTTCAATTTGCCCCTACTCACAATCTGCCCAAGTTTTCGGCGATCTACAACACTGAATTTCCTAGGCCGACCTGCCTCTGCTTTGTGCTCTATCCCGGTTCCTGTTTGAATATTCTTCAAAGTTCTGTATACTGTAGACAGAGGAATACCATGTCTACAAGCTAACACTTTAGCATCAGCCTCACCCCTTTCAAAATCATCTAGAATGAGCTTTCTTTTCTCTCTTGCTGTAAATTCTGCCATGTCAACACAGGAAGCCGTCTGCTCAGACAAGGGAGATAACTCTTGACGTAATGAGCTGCCTTCTAAGCCTTCAAGAGTTGTCTCCCTTATTTAGTATGCTTAGTGCATAGTGAAAGCCCTTTTTCCAATCTTAGCATCATTAGAAAAAAACAAAGATTTTCTCAATAATTTCTGGGAACACTGTATATTTGGTGAGGCAAACAGATTTTGTGTGGTGAATCGGTTTCATTATGTGAGTCATTTTGACAAAAAGAAACTGTCAAATATGGTGAACTGACTCAATGTTGTGACCCAACATGCCGTGGTGAAACCGTTCAGTCTGGTAAATCCATTTGGAGTGGCGAACATTTACACATGATGCAACAGTGACAAAAATCCAGACAACACAGTCTTCAGCAAACCGGACAGTCACAACTCATAAAATCTGGGCTTAGCGATGATGGTTACTTGACATCACTGCTACCAAGCACAGAAACTTGACCCATCAATCAAGAAACTTGCTGCTGATGTAAAAGGAAGGATGGTGAAGATGACAAACATGGTAAAGATTGCACCAAGCAATGCACCAAGCAATACACCAAATGCTGGTACGAATAGTCTGTCGTAACTAGACTCAGTGAAGTATGTGTCGAAGAATAGTCTTGGATGGCAAGCTTATTTAGAAATGCCCAAACGGATGGTTGTAGAGCTGATATCTTCGCAGAAGGGTTTATTTATTGAACTGAATCATTCATTAATAGTGAAAATCGGAAGGTAGATTAAATCTACAATGAGATGAACCCAGGTCAAAGAGCAGTCTTCAGATCTGAGATCGTTTGAACATCAAGTGCTGAGCATAATATATCTAGATGTCTGTGCTAATGACATCAAATGCGAATCGATTCAGCATGGTGAATCACATAGCTACTACCTCTGTTCAATCAGCAGAAAAAGGGTACCAGGTGGGATAAGTTGTGTGACTAAAACCTTTAAGCGCTTCACAAGCTGTAAGATAATAATTACAGGATATTTATGCTGTGCACATATCCACACAACTAGCACATGCTCAAGGTGCTGGTATTTGTAATCCGGATAAAGAAAAACAGACTATCGCACTTTGAGCTTGCTACTTCATGGGGAAGAATTCAGAGCTTCACAAAGGCCCTGAAAACTAGGATCATGTTGAAAACTAACATAGTTTGACAAATTCTAGATACAAGTTCACACCCTCACGAGGACATAAACCCCAGTGCTGACAAGCCCCGAACGGTCATGTTGAAAGTAATAGCTAGAAGCTATCTTATTCTAGACAGCGGTAGGTGGTTGGCAGATCAAGAAACCATGTGTGTCATATCAACCAAAACAATTTCTGCATCTTCAAGGCAGCTGGCATAGCGCAAACCATGAAAACAAAGACAAAATTTGATGTAGGTTAAGTGTCTAGACACAAATAGGTTAGGCTCGGACAAAACCAGTCAGATGAATTCTTGCTGAAGGCTGACAATTTGAATGCGGATGGTTCTGTCACCTTGAATGGCCAGGTGAAACAGTTTGGCGATATGAAGCTGTTCAGCATGGTGAAGTGATACAGACTGGTAAATCAGTTCAGCCTAGTGATTTGGTTCAAAATGGTGAGCCAGAACATTGATGTTATCTGGATCATTCTGTAAACTGGATCGGCATTGTGGCTTAGATTGGTTTGATGGTGTTTCAATGACCTCAGCTGATGGAGAGATCTAGAATGATCAGATGAACTGGTTCACTTAGGCAAAATGTTACGGCCAAGTTGAAATAGTTCAACAAGGTGAATTGTTTCTGTGAAGAGAGCCATTACGGTGAAGAAAACTGTTCCAGGGTGGTGAATCGTCTTGATGATGTGGGCTGTTTTGGCAATAAGAAACAGTCATATATGGCAAATTGACTCAATGTTGCGACCAAATAAACCGTGGCGGAACAGTTCAGTCTGGTAAATATATTTGGTGAGGCGAACAGATTTGGTGTGGTGAATCGGTTTCATGATGCGAGTCATTTTGACAATAAGAAACTATCATATATGGTGAATTGACTCGATGTTGTGACCCAATATGCCGTGGTGAAACCGTTCAGTCTGGTAAATCCATTTGGAGTGGCAAACAGATTTAGTGTGGCCACTCGATTCAGCAATTTGATGACATAGATTGGGTGTGTGGTCAGCTGGTAACACAGAGCGGTTCGATGAGGTGAAACAATGAGTAGACATCTCATTACCTAAAGCCATATAGGTGTGGATTTGACTCCCACATGGGACTCGACCCAACACGTAAGTACAAGAAACTGTACCATATGAGTACTGTCAAGATCTGAGGGTGTACCAATAGACTCATCACCTCTGAATAGTGGAATCTTCAAATGACAAGAAGTTAATATGGCCCCTTGAATGAAGGGGTTATGTTGGGCAATTCACCATGTTCTGTTGAAATATAACAAACTCTGAATGCCAGGTAACAGGAGCAAGTGCATCTTTATGCTCTAAAAATGTCTTAGATAAGGGAGCACATTCCTGACAATGCAATTCGTGATACAGAATGAGTTTGAATATAATCAGATCGCCACTAATGTGCACCAGAACATGACACTGCTATGTAACTGTAAAGGGATGGGCACCAGAACATAACAGTGCCAGGGTGAAACTACAGCCAATCATATCATCTTCAGGGAGCAAACACTTCAATGCAACAGTGAATACCTGCGATCCAATCACATGTAGAGTGATGTGAGCAAAACTTTCAGTAATAACTAGAAGGTATCTTGGTCTACTTTCCCATGGAGTTCTGGTGAGTTGTCTCCCTTGCAGTTGGGCACTGAAGAAACCTGCCTAGTGTAAATGGTTATCTTGAATGACGTAAATATTTGTTCGAAGTCCATGAAGTTTCACAGGTCCATCTATTACAAGCCAAAGTGAAAAAACAAAACAAACAAAGAATGCAAAGTTGATCAGTCAGTCTGCAGAGCGTGATCACCTTTCTTAATCCAATCACAGTGAAATGATGTAGGAGCACCAGTAACATCCTTAAAGAAGGAAGATTAGTGTTGTATGATGCTGTGTGTATGAACACTTTATGTCCTTTCTGTCTCTGGAAGCAAGCATGAGGGTCTGCCCAATTAGTTCCCTGTTTCAAAATCCATCCAAGAATCATATGAGTACAAGTTGTCTAAGTTATCTCCACCATTGCATAAATCATCCAAAAGTTTTGCCACGTAACTGGTCTTCCAAAACTTAACACATCCTAAAGAACTGTTTCTGATACAGATATACCCATGACAATCACGCATGTGCCCCCAACACCTTTGTAAAGTGTCACAACACCACAATATTTCACAGACTTCACATCCAGTCAATGTTAGGCATTAACAGATAAATCTGGTGGTAAGCTTCAGTCAGGTGAGTAATGACAACATACTTCCATGACGGTATATTCTGTAGGGTGGAGTCAATGTTAGGCATTAATAGTAGTTGGGGTGCACTGTACTGTGCTACATTTGTAAAGTCTGTGATGAGCTGAAAACCTCCACTGGGTTTTCTGACAGGGAATGACGGGTTGAGACACTCAACAGTAACACCAGCATCTTCAGGGCAGACAAACACGCCATTCAGTCCCAACCTGTTATGTAAATCCACCAGTTTAGATCTCAAAATTGTGGAAATCTTAATTTTCATTGAGGCAACTTCACTGCTTTGAATGGGCAAGGCACACGATTGTAACTATATTTTTAAAGAAAAGAAATGACTGGGTGTATGTAGCAGTGACCTGAACTTGTTCTTGGATCCACTTGTCCCTCTGGTGAATGGGAGGCAGATACTAAACTTTGTTACATCAGGCATGGGACAGTCACCAGCACTTGATGAGGAGTCAGGAGCATTAAGATTTGGTTGATGTTTTAATTGAAAGTCACCTCAATGAAGGATTGACTCTAGTCTTTCTTCCGTCTTTCCTCCTTGTGTAGTTTTAAGCTTGTGAGAGTGCCTGGAGTCATTATATGTAGCCATGTCTGAGCATGTCCGGAGTATTTCAAAATCAAATTTGAGTGACAATAGAAGATGTCCAGAAACATTTGTGTGGTATAGCTCATTGTTACTTCACAGTCACTAGATTGGCTCAAGTAGCTGATTGACAGAGAAAAGATGTTACATATGCTGGTAGAAATGAGCTTGTAGCCACAGTGTCCCAGAGACAAATTTGATACAAATACTGTTGACTTATGCAACAAAATACTGATAATTCATATTCCAAAATACTTCATTTTGTAGTAAATACTCACAGCCGTATTCCTTCAGTAGATACTGTGAATATGCCATACATGGCATAAGAATAAAGTACAGAAAATGTATGAGCTCAGATAGATCCAGCTGCTCCGTGGAAATGCTTGCCAAAATCACCGTCACCCAGAGTTAAAGCATAGTAAACAGGTGGGACATCAGTCGGCTCATTGCCAGGCCATTGCCTGACATGAAATCCTTCATCATCCACTACACAACCCATGCGATGCACAATGTTGGGACCCGTGAAGGTCCCGGGGTAGAATAGGCCTTCAGCAACCCATGCTTGCCATAAAAGGCGACTCAGCTTGTCGTAAGAGGCGACTAACAGGATCGGGTGGTCAGGCTCGCTGACTTGGTTGACACATGTCATCGGTTCCCAATTGCGCAGATCGATGCTCATGTTGTTGATCACTGGATTGTCTGGTCCAGACTCGATTATTTACAGACCGCCGCCATATAGCTGTAATATTGCTGAGTGCGGCGTAAAACTAAACTCACTCACTCACAATGTTGGTAGCTTCAGATGTGGTCGTTACACTCTGAAGCCACTTATCCACATTATATGCTTCTGTGACAGATTGGTAAACATCTTTGGTTATCATGTACATATTTTCTGAGTGCAAATGTTGCGCAACATGGGCTACATGTTGTCCCAAAGAGCAGCACTTTCCACTGAAGATATCAGGGTCACCATACTCTTTCAGGTCACACCATAGGAAACACAAATAAGGCTTATCCTTTCCCAACATCCTAACTTGATGGAACATCCCTTTGATACCCCTTGAGACTGTCACAGAGTTCCATCTAAATCTCAGTAATAATCACAATAGGGAAGATCCCAGCTGGGGTCATGGTAAAACCTTCTTATTCAAATTCTGCTCTCCCAGTGGATTCATCACTGTGATGCACAAGATGATGAGGAATATACCATGATTCATTACTGTTTTTTGCCTCTTCCACTTAGATACATCTCATGAAGTATGCACGTTGTGAATTACTTTTTTGTGTATCTTAACTGATTCTAGATGACCCTGCAACTGTTTGTCAATCCGTCAACGTTGATAGTAAGAAATCAGCAGTTGCAAATAAACTGTGTGACATCTTGCATTCGCAGCAAGAGTATGGCATACTAAATGACCCTTTTGACACTGATTTTTCTATTTCAGATTTAAGAACCGTAACAGTCTATTCATCTTAATGTGAACAGGTTGCATCCATTGTGCTATGAGGTGGGACATCCACCTGCCATGGTGTCTTCACATCTATATGAAAGTCCCGTGTGGCTCACGTGTAGTATATAAACAATGATACCCTGTTGTGGGCGGCATATGTGATGGCTCTTGCAATGACAATCCCCAGTCTGGTATGAGCAGCCCCTGATGTTGCTCGGGGTCCACACTGGATACACTGGTACAATCAGTTGGGCACACTCAGAGACAACAAGAATTACCGATCTGACTTGGGTGATAACTAGCAAGGGGAAATCAGATGTGACCTCTGAGTCTGGTAAGGCCTTTGTCAAGTAAGTTTACTCAGAAAGGGCAAGTTCTAAGCTCCTTTCATCAAGAATTGTAACAATGGATTCTGTCTTGGGGACATGTTTATGTCAACAGACTGACCTGCACACATGTATGGCTCTTGATGAAATGTGACAAGAAGTATCTTGTCTGGTGTTGTAGATAACCCCAGTTGCTCCACAACAGGTGACATAAGCATCCTTCTCTGGGATCGATCATCCAAGACGCCATGAGCGTCTGCCCAGTCCAATAACTTCAACAACCTTCAGCCTTCAGCATTGTGGAGCATGAACTTGAAGGCTGAACAAGATATGCAGCTGGTTGCTTCACTCTAGTGGAATATACCTTTTCCTATAGGAGATGAATGGGACCATGTAGAATCGTACAAAGTTACAGATAACTTATTGGGTCAGTGAGTTATGTACTTACTTGTTTTGTTTTTTTTATTTCAATTGGGCATCCAAATTGAGTAAACTTACAAATACCCATGTCACTCAAACTTAATTGAATATTCTGACATTTTCAATTAATTATAAAAATATGATAAAATTTATATGTTGGCTTACATGTTAGTATTTTCATTTTGATCTGTAATATGAGAAACGATAACAAAGACTGCAATTTGCCAAGTTCATTTGTTGAAACAGATATAAAAGCTCGGGAATATTGAGAGGTTCTATCAACCAGTACACAAACTAAGATTTTGTCTTTTTTTTGTGCATTTACATAAGGTCAAATAAATTATTAAAGTATTTACGAAAATCCATGTGTACTTGTATGCAATAGACTTGATGGATTTGAATTTTCACATTTGCATAATTTATGCAGATATGCACATATCGTAGGATGGAGTATACAGCATATATGACATGGTTTCTATAAATCACAGTCTTCCACCTTACAGTTCCATCCACTTTATACAACGCCCTTTCAGTCATTCCATATGATGAAAAGTCATCTTCCCGATTTCAAAACGTGTATTAAAAATGTGGACATCACTTCCACATTTTGGTCAGTATGTCTTAGGTTTATCTGTCTTCTCTTTTTGGTTTCTCTAGTACAGATGCATATTTTGTAAAGTGGCACTGGCAACATTGTTTTTCATGTCAGGGTTGGATTATCTACTCTTGTCAGCTCTCTCCAGCCTAAGTGAGTCAGTTTTATGGGAATTGACAGCATGACTCGCTATTCCCCCAACTTGATCTTCAGTCAGTAAGGCACTGATAGCATGACTCAATATTCCCACAACTTGATCTTCGGCTAGTCAGGAACTGATAGCATAACTCACCATTTCCACAACTTGATCTTGCGAACTGAGCATGACTTACTATTCCCATGACTTAATTTTCACTCAGTCACCGAAGTGCTTCAAGTTGCAAGTCTGACTGATATCATTAATATGCATGATTCCACTCTTTATGCAATGCTCAATGAAACTGTGCTTTGGATCATGTGATCCCTAAAGTCTGTCCACATCGTTACGAGTGTGTATTTTCTGTATGTTTTTGTTATCAATTAAGTAATAATTATTATTGGGTCACAACATTTAGTGTTTTGAATATTAAATATGATGGGTCACTTTTCATTTTAATAGCTGGTCAACACTTTAAGCATTTTGGTTTTCCGGAATTTATCTGCTCCTAGTTTTCTTTTTTTACTTCTGTGAGACTTATTCGAGTGCATTCTACAGTGTTGACGATGTTCATTTGTGCCCGAACTTTCGGGAAATGACTTAGTTTATATATAAATAGGCTGGTTGCCGTGTGGAAGGCGACACTCACACTCATTTACATCACTGCCACGCTTGAAATCCCGTCAATGCCTGAATCTACATTGTCTGCTGTCGCACCGATCGCTGTGTTGACACTCTGCCACAGCTGTTCTCTCTCACACCAAGACTTTGGTGAGTTTGCTATATTGTATTTTGTGACCCATTGACTTGGATTTTGTCTCTCTTGTAATCAGCATTGTTATACTGACTTGTGACTTTGTATACCTTGCTCTCGTTGCATAATAACAGAATTTGAACATAAACAACTTGTCTTTGTTCTGTTTTGCTGGTTCACAGGGGATTTCTTAAATAGTTTGCCACGGTAAATTCTTAACCATAACAACATGAGAACCACAGTTCAGTTCAGTGCCATGTGGTTCATCATTCCACAACCAATGTCTGAACTGACAGTGCAAGGTTATCAAATCCTTCACTATCTCCAGTTCATACAAATGGTCAGGAGAGACATTATGTGATACTTATTGTGACAGTCTGTATTAACAAGCACTATCACTAAGGTGACATAATCCCCGGCCGCAAATTATCAAATTAAACTTAAATAGAAATAAAAATGAAGGTAGCAGTTTAAGATGAAGTTGAAAGTGCCTTCCCAAGATGAAGCTTGGTGATGAATGAGAAAATCCAGAGACCAGTTCTTGAGATATCGTGTTGACATGCAGGTGAACATGCTGAAATAATCTAAGTGTCTCCATGACTTTGAACATTAAGTGAAGGTCACCAAAATCTGCTGGACCCTGCACCTTCCCTAAATGAAGCTTGATGTTGAATGTGAAGAACATCCAGAGAACAGTTCTTGAGATATCTTGCCGACAAACTTAATATACTGAAATCTCCAAAGTGTTACCATGAACTTGAAAATTATGTGAAGGATCTAAAGCTTGGAGTTGAATATGAAGACAATCCATTAAATGGTTCTTGGAATATCTTGCTGACAAGTCAAACTTGCTGCTTAACATGCTCCATTCTTCAAAGTGTCACCATGACCTTGAAAATTAAGTGACGGTCACCAAAATCGACTGGGCCCTGCACCTTCCCTAAGCTTGGTGTTGAATATGAAGAAAATTCTGGTAATGAGTCTTGAGATATCTCACTGACAAAGGTTCAAGTTCCCTTGTGACCTTGAAATGAAGGCGAAGGCCACCAAACCTGACCTTTTACTATAATAAACCTTGGTACCAAATATGAAAAAAATCTAGTGAATGGTTTTTAAGATAATTCAATTTGTATGGACGGACGGATGGACAGAGCTTAATACTATATCCTCCGCTTCATGCTAAATGTGCTGCGGGGGATAAAAATAATGGGCCACTTGCTTATCAGCTATAACAAGGATAATGGATGCTCCCGGAGCATGTGCATTACACAAGAAGTTAGTTCTGTTAGGGACCCAAATGTTACACCACTAAAGATGTGAGTGTCACACTTGCGACTCTGAATTTAAACCTGAAGTGCTTCTCACTATATATTAGGTCATCTCTTGTTTTCCCAGAATAACAACATTTGAAGTTTTGTTTTGCAGGGACCTCTTCCCAGGTTTTACTTTTTGTTAGTAAGACTTCTTCCCAGGTTTTACTTTTTGTTAGTAAGACCTCTTCCCAGGTTTTACTTTTTGTTAGTAAGACCTCTTCCCAGGTTTTACTTTTTGTTAGTAAGACCTCTTCCCAGGTTTTACTTTTTGCTAGTGAGACCTATTCCCAAGGTTTTACTTTTTGTTAGTAAGACTTATTCCCAAGGTTTTACTTTTTGTTAGTAAGACCTCTTCCCAGGTTTTACTTTTTGTTAGTAAGACCTCTTCCCAGGTTTTACTTTCTGCAATCACCTTTTCCTAACTGTATGAACTCTAACTATATGAACATCAATATTCAAATGACATATGAGTGTTTGAAAATCAATGGAAAAACATCATTCAAGATTAAGCTCAAAGTGCAAATGTTTTCTCTAGCTTAATTGGATCTACAACTCTTAGATTTGTAGGCAGACGCTCTACCACACGGCCACTAGGCCGACGAAGGAAGTGGGGTTGAATTATCTACAGTCATTATATATTTATAGGTACAGTCCTTAAGTTTATTTTACGTGTGCTTCAGTTACTGTTATGTAGCTTCATTAAATGATCAGCTACACTGTACTTATCCATCACTGACAGTATATATATTTCAGAGATAACACTTCTCATTGGTTTTGATAGACAATGTTAAACCATAATAATCACAAAATTCCACCCTACACGGTTTTACATTGTCTACCAAAACCTTGGAGGCATGTTTTCCCCTCTATTACATCTACCAGATGCTGTAATGCCATCATTTGTAAGAGTAAGTTCCTTTTCCCTTTCATTTCTAAACACTGGCAGTGTTGGTCTCGGAGCACTGTATGAGGATAAAAGCAGTAAGCAAGCTTGACTTTATGCTAATTTCAGCAATATTTATCCATCAGTATTATGCAGAGGACACCAGATATGGAGTGTCACAGAATGTGCCCATGTGAGGAGTTGAATCAAGGTCCTTACTATGACAAGCGAACACTTTAACCACTAGGCTACCCTACTGCCCAAATGAAATCAGAATTTCCACCAGATACTAGACTTTAGAAAAGATGATGTCCAATGACAAAAAACAATTGTATGTCAATGATATGTCAGGAACAACACCTTCATATTGAGAAAAACTTTGGCCTGGTAGAGAAGACAGTGCAACAGACGTCATGCTATGTGAACTGGAAACAAATCAGTCTCACATAGTATTTATATTAGGTACAAATAGTATATCAGACAGAAAGCCCATATTGCGACTGAACCAACAGCATTTAAAGCTGCAGCATGCCATGTCAACTAATGGCAGATCAGATGAAACAATGCTACGATGACACAACAAATGGTATATCAGCTACAATCATGACACCATCACATACCCTATATTTTGTTGGCTACTGTAAATCGAGGTTCTATTACTGTGATATTCATATACCTCCAGCCAAGAACTATTCGACATTTTTCAAATTGTAAACATGAGATCAAGCTTCCAGACAACCTCAGCTCACACAACAAGTGCCTTTCTGCGGTAAACTGGGGTGTCATTGGGTGTGAACAGCACACATAAGTCATTCCTGAGAATGGAGCCCACAAGACCACTGACACTGTGTGTAACCCCTGTCCAGGCACCAAGGTTGTCTAGGTGTTGTCAATTTAGCATCCAAATGAATGAAATATCCAATAGTGACCATTCAGCATTAACCCCATTGTAAACATGAGATCAAGCTTAAAGACGACCTCAGCTGACACTACCACTGCCTTTCTATGGTAAACTGGGGTGTCATTGGGTGTGGACAGCACCCGCAAGTCATTCCTGAGAATGGAGCCCACATGACCACTGGCAGCTGTGTGAAACCCCTGTCCTGGCACCTTGGTCATCTAGCTATTGTCACATAAGGATCCACACAAATAAAATGTCGAATATATATAACGAAAAAAGGACAATTTTAGATCAAAGGCCCAATATTAGTCTACTTGGACAATTCTACAATCCGAAGCTATCTTTCATCCAGGTGATAATGACAGAACTAACAGCTTTTAAGATATATCAAAGACAGAAACCAATTGTATGTCAATGATATGTCAGGAACAACACCTACATATTGAGAAAAACTTTGGCCTGTTAGAGAAGACAGTGCAACAGACATTATGTTGGCAACAAATCAGTATCACAAACCTCAGCTCACACAACAAGCGTTTTTCTACGGTAAACTGGGGTGTCAATGGGTCCGGACACAGTCTAAGTAAACGTATCCTCAGTACTTTTCGTTACACTCCACCACTGAGTCTAACAAAACCTTATGGGATGTTGCGTCAGGTAACCTTTGAGATTGACCAATCAGAACACAGCTTACCAAATCGCAAAAGTGCACATTCGCACATCCTTTATGAACTTGAAGGTTTTGTTAGACTCATTGGTGGAGTGTAACGAAATACACTGAGACAAAGTTTACATAGACTGGGTCCGGACAGCACCCGCAAGTCATTCCTGAGAATGGAGCCCACAAGACCACTGACACTGTGTGTAACCCCTGTCGGGGCACCAAGGTTGTCTAGGTGTTGTCACTAAGCGACATCATGGGGAACTGATTAGAATGATGATATGAGAAATATATGGTATTTCAGCGGGAGCTGACAAAAACTTATAAAACCATAATATCAGTGATGAATGATAATCAAATATAGCATAACCGGTTCTATATCTGCTGGAACAGTTGTGTCGTAATAGAACCAGTTGTTTAAGTTTCAAAGTTAAGTTGCATCCCATGAAAGAAACAATGCCACATCAGCATACCAGTGATAGCACAACAGACCAAATAGTATCTCAGCTTCAAGGATGACATAGGTTTGTCAGTGGAAATGCCAGGACCAACAATGACATCACAACAGAACACTTCCATTATTAACCATTATTAAGAGTAGCATCATGACATGGTTTACCAGTTGGAATAGCTTTTTAACCAAATAATGGCATTTCGGAAGGAATAACAAGACTGACTGCAAATACCAGTGGTATGTCAACTATCAAGACATCATGCAACAACCAATAATGTGGCATTCATACCAGTGACAGCATGTGAAGAGAAACTAACTGGATCAACCATATCATAAAGGAATGAATGGTTCATGAAAGTTACGGGGTAGCCAAGTGGTTGAAGTGTTTTAGCTCATCACACCTATGACCTGGGTTCAGTTCCCCTCAAGGGTACAATTTGTAAAGCCCATATTGTATAGTTTGTGTCACTCACAGTGACATTGCTGGAACACTACTGAAAGCAGCACGTAACTAAGCTCATGAACGAATGAATGTTGACTTACTTGACTTGATCCTCCCTACTCCTTGAGGAGAAGTTCCTTGTCCAGGCTTCATCTCCAGGACGTCCTCATCACATCAAGCGTCTGTCTAGTGATATTTGTTTAGTGTTTCCTTTGTATATACACAATCCAATGCCACCACTGTCCCTTGGTCTGAGCAAAGACTAGGTTCTCAAAAGTCATGGTTACAACTTTTATTGATCCACTTCATGCAGAGGATGTGTTGGAGACACTTACTGGTGAAAGTCTGCATTTTGATGGAGCCGATCTTGGTTACTCTCCACATTTCCAGCCCATAAAGCAGGACAGAACAAACATCAGAGCACAACACCTGCAGATTGGTTTTCAGTGATAGGACAATGGTTTTCCAGGTCAGTCTTAATGTGACAACAGCATACTGGGTTTTTCTGATCTTGCCTTGATGCAGTCATCTGTTTCACTGGTTGTGCTGATTTTGCTGGGCAGGTAGTGGATTTTGATAATGTCCTCAATCACTTGTCTGTTGATGAATGAGAAAAAAGAGTGTCAGTATGCCAATAATAGTCTGAAACATAATGCAATGGCATGGAGGAAAGAATGAAATACTAACTGTAACTATCACACCACGACCTTACAGGGAAATGTCAGCTACAAATATGGCATGACGAAAAAAATGGTACATCAGCTGAAAGAATGACATTAAATAATGAGTCAACCCTAAAGGAACATCTAGACAGAATCAGTTATATCTGATTGATAATCTAATGTTGGGCAACAGTTTGATAACCTCCCCATTATTCGAAGGTTAGACAGCTAGGTCCTCATCAAAATTTACCACAAATGCTGTTGGTGTGGGTGGGGATTGGGGATGAAATATATATATAGATATATATGATGTGTATGCTGGGACCCCTTTCATACAGAAACTTTTATTAAGGTTAACCTTTACTCCCATTCTTTACCACTGCACTAAGGTTACCTTAGTGACTTACAATCACCTTAGTGCTTTCTGAAGAGAGTTCCAGGTGCGTAGAAAGCCAATTTTGTTGTGTAAGCCCAATCACAGGCAAACTGAGGCACAAGTGGGGTTGTGCAGCAGAACGAAACTGATTCAAAAAATATTTTTCATATCACAATCTAATATCGCCACCATCAAAGGGTCACACTCATTTCTTCACTGGGTTGAGCTCTTGATCTTGTGTTTCCAACCCCATGTTCAATAATTACTCATGTGAAACATATTTTATTCAATATTTTTAAGCACCACTCATTGTATTCAGAAAGTATTCTGTAGATTGCAAAGTATATTTGAATAGTATGGAAGAGGGCTTGCTTTGCTTCTATGTTCTTATGTGATCAGACCCTGATTTCTTGAAAAAAAACTGAAGTCTAAGTTAGAGTTTTTACTCAAATTTGAGAAATCTGTTTTTCCAGAATGAACTGAAATTGATACTTAACTTAAACATAGCAGACAATTACACAATGATTACACAATGCCATTTAGAAAGTGGTCAAAGTGCAACATGTCAAATTTGGGATTTCACTTTCGTAGTAAAGTACAAATTCTGGTACTTTTCGGTTGAGTCCCATCCAGGATTCTGAGTTTGGTGAATAGAATACTTAAGTTGTTTGGGTCATTTTATTTTCACAATGGAACTGCGTTAAAAATTCATCTGTTTCAAATTGTTGAACTCAGTTTGAAATTTGTGCAAAAACTTAAGTCTGTTTCAAGAAATCGGGGCCGATGTATTGTTGTTTATAATTTGGTGAATTCAGTTAACATTGTGTTACGAGGAGAACATAGAGTAGTTTATCATTAATTCAGACCGAATAATCATTTGATTGAAATATGACTTGCTCGCATCAAAATATGTTTTGACATTGTTTAATGCATGTTTTACTGCATTGATACAATACCATTCATCAAGTACCTGGGTTACTTTCTAACTGAACTGATAAACAAATGAAAAATAAAGATACATGAAGTCTTCATTCAAAGCTGCTCATGAAGTGCAATGCTTCAAACAGTTGCTGAGGTATCACTGAAACCTAAATGTCAACTATCCTAAGATGAGCAACATTTTCTCTTCTTCTGCAAGGAAAAGATAACAAATTATCTCTCTCAGTGTCAATGGATGGATATTCAGCATTGCCCATATGAAGAATAACATGTTTACTCTACATGATGACTGTATTGGTAATGCTTTGTTAACAAACAATACTGTACTCTATGTGATTTTTTAAAAACATTATTATTTTTGTTTAGCCAAAAATATATCATGAGTAAGCTCGGTCCACTTTTAATATTTTTGCAAAGCCCCTGTCGATTGACTTTCTATTTATGCCAGATAATACACATTTTTTTCATTGACATATTACAAGTTCATGGCAACAGCAAATGTCAATGCCTCTGAATACGCGGGTCCACCAGTGTTACCTGCTTGAGGAACATTACGATACGCAACTTTAAGGTCACGTGGCCTAGAACTCCACCACCATTCCATTTCAGTCGGCTTGTTTGAAAAAAATCAGCTTTCCGAAAAACTGCATGACCCTGCACCATAATCAAGGGCAAAACATACAGAGCAAATAGCATCAGTAATTTGCTTCAATTCATATACACGGAAGTGGTATATCGCAACATTCATGATATCGCGTCACGTGAAAACATCGGAGGAGCCAAAACTCCACGCCCTAAATCGTCTGTTTACCCAGAGACCATATAATAGATCTATTATATCGTCTCTGGTTTACCTTAAAAAAGAAAAAGAAAAAAAACCCAAACTCATCGCCCTTAAAAAAAATCATTCATTTCAATCGATTGTCATGTCTGACCGTAGGTATTAATCGTTTAAGTAAGTTCTAAAACATTGTGACTGGGTCCCTACTGCATCATGCACGAAACTTTTCTTACTTCTTCAAGAGTTACCAAGACACCTGTCAGGCAGTTTGCTATAACAGGAAGTGACGTATTGTGCAATTTCATCCTGCACACGACAGTAAATTGTATGGTACATTTAAAGGCGGGCAAAAAAGGTATTTTGTTACGTTATTGTTACCTTGTATCCAAATGAACAGAAGTTTTGGGGGTTTGGGTAAAAAATGTGATATTGCTAAACTTAATGAAATTCTTAACTTAAGAGATAAACATACAAAATTTAGAGGTATTATAATTTCGTTATGTACCTCTGATTTTCCAACACATTACGTTTATCTCCATTCTACCGTAACCGTGTTATTCAGATTTTAATCAAATACATAATGTGTTGGAAAACAAGAGGTATATAACGTGATTATATACCTGTAAATGGCTTTGATTAACCAATCAGATTCCAGTATTTAGTGAAGTCTTAGTAAGAATAACTATTTAGATTCGTTACTGCATGTTCTTAAGTGAACGTTTGAAAAAGTCATTTGCTTGTACCGCGTGTCATATAGCAAGAAAACAGCAACACCGGGATACGATAGATTTATTTTTTACAAACATCAATATGTTTATTAAATATGTCATAAATCCACTAGATTACATAATAAAATAGGGCTTATAAACTGAGCATCGATCTGCGCAATTGGGAACCGATGACGTGTCAACCAAGTCAGCGAGCCTAACCACCCGATCCGTTAGTCGCCTCTTACGACAAGCATAGTCGCCTTTCATGGCAAGCATGGGTTGCTGAAGGCCTGTTCTACCCCGGGTCCTGTAGTTTAAGCGTTCGCTAGGACTGATACATGGGTACAATATGCGAAGCCCATTTCATGTCCCCTGCAAATGATATTTTCGGGATTATTACTACAGTACGGGAAGCGTAACACTTAAGACGACTAACGGGACCAATATTGCGCAGATCGATGCCCATGTTGCTCATCACTGGATTGTCTGGTCCAGACTCGATTATTTACAGGCCGCCGCCATATAGCTTGAATATTGCTGACTGCGGCGTAAAACTAAACTCACTCGCTCACTTAAGTCCACCGTAAGACAGGTAGCCTTTCATATTCGCTTGCCGTGCTACATAACGCACATTACCATGCGGCAGAAGCATTGCAAGACGATGTTACAAAGATTTTTCTTATTTTCTTATTTTCTTCTTGAGAACATATCCTTACAGAGCCAAGACAAATAAAACAGCATATAAGCAGTTGTACAGACTAATTCGATGTCAGTTGTTATGCACGGCACTGTCAAGGTTACTTTGGTTAGGGATGTGAACGGAACTAACAATGTAACCGTAGACATCTGTTTGGAAATAACACTCGTTACGCTGCACCTGGTCAGTATAACAAATTAGTTGAAATTGTTTGGGGGGAAAAGGAAATAAATAAAAACCGACTCGTAGGCGTATTTCTTGTTTAAGAGACCTCAGCACATTTATTATGGTCATAAAATACGTAAAACGTTTTCTAAATCAGCCAACTGTCGTATAACGATGAGCAGCTTCTATGAAGATGTCTTAGCGTACGTGTCTTTCCCGTCATTTTACTAATCACACATTCCGTCAATCACTGTAAAGTTAAAGCTACAACCAGTATAATATGTAAATACGTTATGCGTTAAATACCCACAAACCTATTGTTGAATTACACATTCGTACACTCACCCTTCATTATTTTCAATACTCCTTCAAAAGTCACTGGAGGGCAAAAGTCGAAAACGGTCCAGGCCAAACTGCCTAATGCATTTAAGAATATTTTCAAAATAACTAGATCTATCATCGTTTTGGCGCAAATAGGTGAAACATCATAAATCTAAATCATGTCTTAAGTCGAATAAATTAATTAATTGCAATGAATTCTCACCTGTTTAAGTGAAAATTTTCATTTTCTTTTCGCTTTTCTAATAAATGCGTCGTCTGCTACCCTTCGAACTGTCTGGAAGTAACGCGCACGCAAAATTCGTGCACCCCTAAGTGAACTGCGATTGGCTTACTTCGTGACACCATGAAACCACGTGACCAGCACCTGCGTAAAACCTACAACGTTTCAAGATTGATTTTGACATCTGTTTATGTAAACAGTACGTGGAAGTTGCAAAAAAAATATCTTTAGATAGCGGGTTTGACAATATTTTGGACAGTACGTCTTATGTTAACAGCCATAAGGAAACAGCCTGTGCCATGCGTTGCAACTGTATAACGGTATTGTTGGAGTCTACACACAAGGCGTTGGTCAACAGATGTACTGGTTGAGCTGACAGAAAGGTGGTTCTTGTGAAAGCAAATTTTATTTTCGGAAAACACCGGACAAAAACACTTTCGTGTTTGAATACGAAACCATTTTGTCAGTTTAATGCGTGTAAAACGTGAGTAATAAATAAAATCCCAAACCTGGTCACATTACATACGAATTATACGAAACTCGTAACTTTCTTATGGTATCTGGAAGGACACTCTTACAACAAGCATGGGGTACTGAAGATCAAGTCTAATCCCGATCTCTACGTGTCGAATCTCACAAGAGTGAGTGAGTGAGTATGGCTTTTAACGCTATTACAGCAATATCATGACGGGCCGAGGGTTGGCAGGAAAGGGCTTCACAAGTGTATCCATGTGAGGAATAGAACATGGGTCTTCGGCGTGACGAGAGAATGATTCAACCACGAGGTTAGTAGTATAAGTAATAGCGGTAATAATAAAACCACGAGGTTAGTAGTATAAGTAATAGCGGTAATAATAAAACCACGAGGTTAGTAGTATAAGTAATAGCGGTAATAATAAAACCACGAGGTTAGTAGTATAAGTAATAGCGGTAATAATAAAACCACGAGGTTAGTAGTATAAGTAATAGCGGTAATAATAATACAAGTAATAATTATACTACTAGGCTACTTCACCGCCCGGAATCAGACATGAAAGTGTTTCGCCCTGATATGAAGGAATGGCAAATAGTCGTGGTCACAAATTTATAATATCCAATGTTCAATGTAGTCACACATCCATTCTCAAAAATTAATAAATGAATTATATTTTTTAAAAATTGTGATCACATCGCATTAAGGGTAGGCAGGCCATACATATCCCAATGTAGCTAAAACAACCCACACTTTTTCATGTCTACGCATAACAACACACCAAATGTACACACGCACACACGCACACACGCACGCACACACACACACACACACACACACACACACACACAAGAACAAACAAAATGTTTTCTGCCAACACATGCTTTCATTTCATTTGATACGAGGAAATAGATGTGGTGATGAGCTGTTTGTAATGTAATGAGTGTCATCTATCTCCTCTCTACGGTTAGGGTCGTCGCCGCTCAGAACACCAATGACTGTTTGTTCTGGTCTACAGTCACCGTCACATGTAGTGTAATAAACGTTTGTGAGATCAGCCTGAACACTACCAAACAAACTTGAAAGGAGTGAGTGAGTTTAGTTTAGTTTTACGCCGCTTTTAGCAATATTCCAGCAATATCACGGCGGGGGACACCAGAAAATGGGCTTCACACATTGTACCCATGTGGGGAATCGAACGCGCGTCTTCGGCGTGACGAGCGACCGCTTTAACCACTAGGCTCCCAACCGACCCCAACTTGAAAGGAAGCATGATTTTCCAAGTATGCTTTCTTATCCCAGTTTGTTATGAGCTGCAAGTTATAGAACATCGACGGTGCAAGGACGGTGAATATAAATCTAATCCAGTCTGGGCAATAAATATTATTATATTATTGTCATATCATAAATCCACTCTTCACAAAAAAATAAGAATCGCATGGTACAAAAGTATAGGAAATGTGTTAAGCGTGTTTAAAGGTACGTAAGTCGATTAATCTTGAACATAGATGAAGAAAATTGGAAACACGGATGAATATATGTATTCTTGTCTGGATGAACATTTGTATTCTTGTCTTTGTCAGAATTAATTCAGTTCACTCACAGAGTGGGTAAAATGGGGTGTTCACGTCAGTACCTGGTGAGACCATTCTTCGCAACTATCACTGCTCGACACGAACATTTGTATTCTTGTCTTTGTCAGAATTAATTCAGTTCACTCACAGAGTGGGTAAAATGGGGTGTTCACGTCAGTACCTGGTGAGACCATTCCTGGCAACTATCACTGCTCGACACCGCCTTGGAAGGAAATGCACAAGTCGTTGGATTTTCGATTTGGAAATTTCTCGCCAAGTCCTGCAACTGTCCGATGACAGTGGTGGCGTTTGCGGACGCGTCGATCAAATTCCGTTTGATTCCATTTGAGACCGATGAATTGCTCACTAACACAAAATTTATTAATTGGAACAAAACCAAATTTTGCACAGCCACATGAAATCGACAGACCAACTCTGATGATGTGTCTCATAATTTGGGAAACCCGAATAAAAAAGGTGTTTAACAAACGATCAGCATTTTCTTGTACGAGATAATAAGTCCCTCTCCCCTCTCCCCTCTCCCCTCTCCCCTCTCCCTCTCCCACTCCCGCTCCCGCTCCCCTCCCACTCCCACAATTTGGTTTGCACTTATTTCATGTTGACAAACCTTTACAAAAACATTTTGGTTTGCGTTTGCGCGCAATACCCAACAACCAGGGCATGATTAACGGATTCTAACACAGGAACTGTCTATATATTACGACTGCTGCCAAAATGTGTCGAAATGAACTGTCGAAAACACCTATGGATGCCTTTGGAAGAGTGTAGATCTCGGATTTATTATGTGAACATGCTTTGTAAGGTACTTGGTGAATCGCAAACAGCGTCTCTCATTAACATAGCATACTGTTTCAGGAAAATCATTCAGTCGTGTCACATCATGGATAGCACCACTCTCTTTTCCATAATATACTGTTTCAGCCATGTCCAATTTGGTTTAGCGAATTAATGTTGCATTTTCTTCTTCAGGCTCTACGTTTTCATGACGTACAGTCCAGATGTCAAACAAATGTACCAGGTAAATATTGCAATGCCGTGATGCAGAATACAGCGTAAGAATCAATTTGGAGTTTCACGTGTGAGTGAGTGAGGTGGGCTATACGCCTCTTTTATCCCGGTGAGGACTTCAGACAAAATACCTATGTGGTGAATGGAAACCGGGTCTTCATCGCGACAAGCTAACACTTTACCTTCTCACCCAGACCCGCGCCAGTTATGTTCGAACACTTGATATAATTTCCACAAACTAATGTGTTATGTCAGTGAAGCATAAATGATTTTCATGAAGTACGTTTAGGATGGATGTTTGTCAAATTCCACAGTGAAATCATGTCTGCTCTCATACAAGGCTCGGTTTTCCGACCTCTGTTTAACTAATGACATCACATTTATCAGCTTACGTATTGTTCCACTATGTAGAATCTCACAGGTCATCAGGTTAAAGGAGTTCTCGGTACCATGCGTAGTTCGACCAACTTGTTGCCATTCGACAAATAAGAAACGGAAAATCAAACAGAAATGATAATGATGACCCCTAACAAATGTGCAAAATTTGATCTGAAAATTACACTCATGAGAATTTACCATGCTATGCTTAATTAACACTGAGTGCGGCGTAAAACTAAACTCACTCACTAAACTTAATTAACATGTAAGTCAATGGAAGTTGCGTTAAGCATATGTAAAGGCCACGGGTCTGTACATTCAATGCATGTTGATCGTGAGCTGCTTCAGTGTATGTATGTATGTATGTATGTATGTATGTATGTATGTATGTATGTATGTATGTATGTATGTATGTATGTATGTATGTATGTATGTAGGTAGGTAGGTATGTAGGTAGGTAGGTAGGTAGGTAGGTAGGTAGGTATGCATGCATACATGCGTGTGTGTATGTGTGTGTCTGTGCGTGCGTATGTGTGTCTGTGCGTGAGCATGTGTCTGTGTGTGTATATGTACGTCTTTGACACAACGGGGTTTTGAATGAGTTGAATGAAATTTATGGTCTGCAGCGGTCGTGTCCCACTTAAAGGTCGGTGTTTGTCGTCGTAGCTCTCCGACATGCGTGGATTTAAATTCGAGGACAAGACAAGATCACATGATCATGCCAGATCACGGGCCTGTGAACTGGGATACAGCTAAGATCAGCGTTAAACAATTAGATCTAACACATACATATACACATTTAGATTAATGTTGACGGTGTTGCTAGATCTAAAGAAAATTGCTCAAAGGAAAGTTGTTGACTATCCATAGATATTGGTTTTCCTTCATCGTTACAACTTCTAAAACTCCCCTCAAAAGTAGAGTTAGTTATTTAGTGATATGGATTCAAATACTCCAATTTCATTTCTAAACAGCGTTGCTATCTTTTTCCCATTTGATCACGAGACCATGTGTAATGAAACGAAGCGAAATGTGCGCACGGCACCTAAACCGAAACTACAAAGATCTATATGGCATTGAAATGACGTAAGCGGGCGATTTCGTAGAATTGTGTTGCTGTTCACGGAAGACGATCCGTGTTGTGCGGGCGCTTGGAAGTGATAGGTACAGTGATACTGTGACAGATCTTGGTGTCCGTATCTCCACCAGGGAAGACCAGTCTTGAGTAGGTAAGTGTATAGTACGTTAATTATAACTATAACGTTCTGTCCCAAAAGTGACGTGACGTATATACAGTCAACCGGACGTCTCGCTATCCGGACGTTTTTCGAGTGAAACCAAAACGTCCGGATAAACGGGGTTCGAATGTACATTGGTAACGCCCCTCCTAGCAACATAGGTATGTGCTTATTGCAACTCAACTAACTCATTACATATTGCAGTACCATCCAGTGTGCACACGTCTTGATGTGTTTCTTGTTTTACGCCGCACTCATCACTATTCAAGAAAGGTCTCGGCAGTCTAAATAATCGAGTCTGTCTGGACCAGTCACCACCGTGAATATCGATCTACGCAATGTTTGAATGATATGTGTCAACCAAGTCAGCGAGCCTGACCACCCTTGAAGACCAAATCTAAACCGGATCTTCTCGGGTATTTAGATATGTGTATAGGTGCATGCATATGTCATGTTTACTTTCGAAACCATGGTATGTTCGTATGTTTGTTTGTTGGCTTTGCCAAGGTTAAACACAAAACCAAGAAATATCGACACACCAAAGAAATGTCATACAACATAAAATAAAATATACATTAACTTGGATTACAAGTCAGTTTAAATTACTGTAGGTAATTATTATTCGCAGTAACTGACAGTAAACAATAGAATTACAATACAAAATTAGGCAGTAGAATCACATAAACATAATACCAATGGTAACAGCAACAAAGGAACTTATAATGGTATTCACATAGCCCTGACAGTGATTATGTATTGGTTCATCACCCTCATAAGGTAATTATTTGTTATAAACTCTGCTAGGTCATTTACATATATTATTTAAAAACAACCGCATATTAGGGTGATTAAATGGCTTATGCAACAAGGGGTATTTATTTAATATGTGTGTAATGTACTTTAAGTACAATTTTATTGATTTTAAATAGAAATAATTGCCCTTGATCCGTAAATGAGTTATGTTGATAAAACTCTTCCAAGAACGATGGCCATAACTTTCCTTTGTGGGATCATCTTCCATATAAGGCTATGATCTGTTCCCTCCACATGTTCCGTGTGCAGAAAGCCCCGAGCCTTGTGATGCAGTCTTGCATGTGAACGCAGCTAATCAGTGCATTAGCACAACACTATTCAAGGCTTTAACGACAGACAGATGTCGGGTTATCCCAGTGCACCCACGTCGATACTTGAGTGCTCCTTACATCCGGGTGCATCATTTTCAAAACTAAACAACAAACAGTCACATCACAGTGACACAAATCCAAGACTAAATAGAATTTCCATCATGAGGGATCATAATCGGATGAGGGAGGCAGAAATTTTCACCAGTAGATCTTTGCGATGTAAGGTTCTGACCCTACGTATTTTAGTGGAGAATTTGCAGTGTGCCGTCAGATGGACATGCGCCAACCAGAGGACTGTTTTGTCCTGTCACATGTCTGACGGGGGCACACCTTTGAACAACGTTAACACTGTGTGTAACCAGTCGAGTGTCTTGTTGGTGGCATTGTATTGATGTGAGCACGACTCCATCATGCTGGTAGGATGGCCCTTGTGCAAGTGACAGGTCAGCTGACGGGCATTGGGTATTGACACATGATCCTGCAACATCATATCATAGGTGAACGTTAATGATGGACAATGGCGTCAAACCATAAGTCGCACATATTTGTTATACTCTGTCGCCTTACCTTGGCCTGCACTGTTTGCCTGATTTGTAACGAGTCAAACATCCATGGAATGCATTGGCTCAACCCTGGAGGAATTCATCACCTGGATTCCTTCTTCAAATACTCTGAGCACTGCAGCATGAGTAGCAGAACATTTCACAACATAGCCAATGCTGACATTTTTACCAACCTCACGTCAATCACATGCCTGTATACTTGTTTCCGGGATTCCCTGAGATACAGCCGAAAACATGTCTAGTGTTATCTCCTTTTCATCTTGCCATGACCTCTTGTTGCTTACAAGTACCAGGTTTTGTCACGTCATGTGTCACTTTTCTGTTTGTAAAAGTACATATCAAAAAGCTTCCTGGGGGTTCTTTTGTAAGCTTGAATGGACTATTCTGTCTATTCTGACTATTCCTGACCCCTGGGCTCCCCAAAGCACCTAAATACAACAGCTTGTGCGCCACTCTGCTGAATCACTGTATAACAACGTGTAACCTTATACATATGAGGCTTTGCGTAATCACACACCTAAATTAGTCAGTTTTCCTATTTGTATCACCAACAGCACATGCACGAGGTGGACCAGCATTGCCGTCCATAAGGAATCGCTGTGTGTTCGGAGGATGGTCATCAAAATGTGGTATAACAACTGTATCTAGAATGCCAGCGATGTGTAGTTGGAAATTCACATTCGGTTCGATTGTCACATGATCGTGTTGTCAACAGTCATGTGTAGGCACCCTTACACCATCAATGAACACCAGCAAATGGTACTTGATCAGAGGTAATCTCCTGGGCATATGCAGAGTTTCCTTGGCACTAAACAGGAGCTCGGTCATCAACAATGAACTAAATAAATTGACTTTCGTCCGACGAGACCAAAGGTGCAGGTAAGTTGTGTATCTGCATAAATTATACAAGAATTAAGCCCATTATGTACAAGTACACTTCAATTTTTGTAAAAGTGCAAAAAATAAACAATATTCCAGTAACGTTGAGCTTGAAGCCAAGCTAGTCTTGTTGCTTTATGCTCTTGGGATAGCAAGGGGCATCTGATAGAGCGTCTTTCTCTGTACCCTGCCTAACTTTGGAACATTCTGAAGAATGACATTGTGGGAGCTACTCTGTTTTTTAACACACAACTTGAATGAACGGATGAAGTCTTTTGATTCTGAGAAGGGTTTTATCCTCCAAAAGAGCTGTCACTCGTGGTCGACCTGGCCGCATAGGGTTCTTGACGTCATTAGTTTGCGAATGTTATCAGAATAAACAGCTGATAGTTGATGGCCAAAGAGCTGAATGACAATATTCTCAATACTAGTAACCAGTTATCCTCAAGCAGGTGTTAACCGAGGAGGAGTCATATTTGCTCCTCGACAACGAAATCAATTGACTTTTTCCAAGTTATCGAGCTGTAACAACAGTTTACTGATATGGTTAGAATATTGGCCTTCAGTAACCAATGCTCGTCGTAAGTGACAACTAACGGGATCATGTGGTCAGGCTCGCTGACTTGGTTGACATCATACCCCAATCGCACAGATTGATGTTCATGCTGTTGATCACTGGATTGTCTGACCCAGAGTCGATTATTTACAGATTGCAGACATTTAACAGGAATATTGCTGAGTGTGGCAGAAAACTCACTCAGGTAATATGCAGCTAATCAATGTAAGGTGCACCTGAAGGGTCAAAATGATCATACGAACATACCAAATAATGTTATTAATATAAATGGATATATGGGTTTTAAAAATCAGAGAAATCATTTCTCCCTGTGTATGTATTAACTTGAGACTACTGACATTAACATGTATATATGTGCAACAGAATGTTGGGTTATATGAAACTTATAATGAGGTAGTGATTATTAAATTTCCAGTTGTATATTTTAAACGCACACTTTATTCAGTTTTCAGCTTCGAAACTGGAGAGCTGAGTAAAAGACACTGAAGTAAAAGACGCAATTCAAACTACAGGCAGAACAGATTTATGAACTAAACATGTAGAAAGGCTTCTGAATTTAAAAAGAAATAATGAGGTGACAGAATCCAACAATCAAACTTGGAACAGCTTGTAAGGTTATAACACCGAAGAGAAATTTGTTACTGGGCAGGTTATAATGGAGTTCTGGACTATAGAAGGATGGAAGTGACTGGAGACAAGACGATTGAGGATCGATCACTTGACCACCCTGTTAAGGAGAAAGTATATGAAATGGAGAAAGGACCAAAAGGCAATAATTCAAAAAGCTATGAAGAATCTGGTTCTTATGATGATGTTTACTCCAAGAAAGACATCGTTACCTCTGAGGAAGAGGAGTTAGAAGAAGGCGAGTTGGATGAAAGAGAGCTTCATTCTCCCCAAAATGTTCAGAGTTCACATAACAGTTTCCATTCACAAGTGGTCTTTCCAGGTAGAGAACCAAAATATCTTAAACAATATACTGAAAGAAGTCAGTCTCATAAGAGAAGCAGAGGAAAATCAGATCGAAGGGCAAGACTACAAGAGAACGTCAGAACCATATCATCAGAGAGAGCCATCCCTTCAGTGGCATTTTCAAACGGAAGCCAAGAGCACTGGCAAAGCCAGGGGAGATCAAGAAGCAGAGAGAAAACGAGAAGACAAGGAGGACTTTCACATCAACATCATCATGATCAATGTCATCATGGTGAAAATAGGTCCATATCACAAGGAAGAGATGAGCATCAGATAAGAGACAGAATCATATCAACAGGAAGATCCAGGATGTCAAAAAGCGCCTACTCTTCAACGGGGTATTCAAACAAATCTGAAGAGCACAAGCAAATCCGGGGAAGATCAAGAAGCAGGTCATTAATCAGAAACAGAGAAGGAACATACCAGTCTGACAGAGATAGAATATTTTCACCAGACCGAGATTGTGCACTTGGAAGATCATTCGAAAATGACAAGTATCATGATGGAACAGTTAACAGACCTTACAGATCGAGTGAGAGATGCAGAGGTAAACCATCAGAAATACAGGATCCAAGGTGTTCAACCACAAGATATCAGAATTCCAGATCTGAGCATGCACAGGGACATCAGGAGGGATCTAGAGGCATTAAACGGAGTCATCCTGACTCAGCATGGGAACCACAGTGTGAAAAGCAGTACAAGGGAACTACTCAGACAAATATAGAAGATCCGCACATGAAGAAACGACAGCCAAATCATGGACTTCTTCGAACTTTATTGTTTCAAAGTAAACCTTTCCCTGAACCTAATGTAATAGCATCAACACTTGCAAGTCAAAGTGACAAACTTGAAACATATCTTTGTACAAATGAGATATGCCCACAGATTTTTCGCCTCATTTCTGTTTTAGAAAAGTGTTCCAGAGCAACAATTTGCCGTGAAAACAAGTTGAAAGTTATGTATTTGTTACGAACAAGAAAATTCTTTGAAAGAAAAGACATAATTGATAAACTGAAAGATCCTGAATCATCTCCAGATAAAGATGCGTATTTAGTGTTTTTGAAAGAGTTACTGACACTCATGAAAGCAATGATCCATGAAGTGAAAGTGGAAAAGAAAGATATTCAGATCTGCAAATCACTTATAGAAAGTAGTCCTGAAATTGAGGATGAGAAAGGTGAAGGACTAAAGAAATTGTTGGATGATATATCAGAGCTGTACAAAAAACAGCAAGTGATTACTATTGCCTCTAATGCCCTGGATGAATATCCTGTCATAAATCAGCCTATTCTACCAAGCATTGATGTGATAAAGAAAGGTGACAAAACCAGTATTCCTAAGCATAACACATTGGAGCCATTTCCCAGTGAACTACATTATGTGGCGCACATGTATGCCATCTTCAGAGAGGACTTTGTACAACCCCTTGTCAGTGGGATAAGGATGTACATATCTCACTTGGAGAAACATTCTACACATCGATTTAGGAATACTGATGTTAAGCTCTATGAGAATGTACGGGTCATTTCCGCTACCACACAGACAGACAATGGAATGGTATGGACAATCCGTTTCAAGTCAAACTTCCGCAAAGGGTCATATATTCCTACAGTGCTCCGGTATGGCACTCTCCTCTGTCTCTCACACGATGGCTTCCAATCAATACACTATGCAACAGTTGCTAACCGAAATGCAAGTAAACTAGTCAATGGACAAATAGACATCAAATTTGTTGAGGACAGTGATCTGTCACATCTCCTTGAAGTGACATTTGTCATGCTTGAGTGTAAGGCATTTTATGAAGCATATTCTCATTCATTGGCATCATTAAAAATACTGGCCAATGATTTAAGATCCAACAAAAAAGTTCTTCCTCTGGGAAAATATCTGACAGGACAATCACGAAATGTTTCATATCCCTCGTATCTGGATGCATGTGGTGACGTGTCCTTTAAATGTCTGAAACTCTATGGAAACAGAAATATGAAACAACAGACTTCTTACACAACTCAGGTGAGGAATCTTGAATCGTGGCCATGTTGTGAAGAAATTGGTTTGGATGCGTCTCAGTTATTGGCACTTAAACTAGCACTTAACAATGAGATTGCTTTAATTCAAGGTCCCCCAGGAACAGGAAAGACAATGATGGGGATTAGAATAGCTGAATTACTTCTTCATAACAAAGTCATGTGGCAGCGTCAGATGCCTTATAATCTCCCATTTTATGAGCTGATGCATCATGATGATGCCAGTGGGCCCTTGCTGTTGGTTAGTTACACAAACCATGCATTAGATCAGTTCTTGCAACTGCTACTGAAGTCTCCAGTCATGACTAGTTGCCAAGATCGAGACATCATCAGAGTTGGTTCAAGATGCGAAGTTGAGGAACTGTCCAGATTTGCCCTGAAGAAACACAGACGAAGTCAGTCCTCATGTGAATATAAAAGAAGTTTTGGAGTTCTCAAAGACATTGAAAAGCGAATAGATGTACTGAATGACATTCTATCATTGTACCAGAGTACTTTGATTCATGAAGACAGTTTCATGGAATGTGGGATATTATCTTCTTTCCATCATTCACAGTTTAAACCATGGATGTATTACTGGGAAGGACGTCCAAACAACAATAGCATGTTGTGGTCATGGCTGGACTTGCCAGACAGCGTGCTTTACACACAGTGCACAGCTGAATGGTCCAACTTTCAAGAGGAGTTTGTGCAAGAAGAGGATATTAGAAACGAAGATCATTGGCGGATCATTGATGATGAAGACGATGATGATGATGATGATTTTTCGTTTGTGCATAGACACACCTTTTTGCTTTTTCCTTCACCTACAATTGCTTTGGACTCAGTGCAACTGGAGAGCGATCAATATTTCTCACATTTGTCTGAAAATGACCGGGAACAGATCATGACAGGCATTAGAGAGCGTTTGGCTTTGCCAGACTCCATGACTCGTCAGTTCGCAGAAACCATCGATGATATATGGGACCTAGATATCACTAACCGCTGGAGACTGTACAAGCACTGGGTATGCCAAGCTACACATCAGTTGACTGAGAAACTGCGTTTAGGGAAACAAGAATATGAAAGTGCATCTCGAAGATATTGTGAAACTCGCAGTTTGCTTGACAGTAGGATCATGAAAGAAGCGTCGCTTGTTGCCATGACTACAACTGCTGCAGCACGTTACACAAGTACACTGAAAGAAGTGGGTGCTCCTGTTGTCATCATAGAGGAGGCAGCACAGGTATCTGAACAGCATGTTTTGGGTGCCCTATCACCCGCTTGTCAACATCTGATAATGATAGGTGACCACCAACAACTAAGGCCAGCATTCAATGATTACTCTCTTGCCAAGTCCCATCATACAGATGTGTCACTGTTTGAACGCTTAGTGCGAAGTGGAATTGCTTATCAGCAGCTTGAAAACCAGCACAGAATGAGACCTGAAATGTCACAGCTTCTGGTTCCACATATATACAAGACACTTAAAGATGATGACTCCGTCTTCAGCTACCCTGATGTCCGTGGCATGGCAAGTAATGTGTATTTCCTTACACATGAAATAGAGGAAGACCATGATGATGAGTCCTTGAGCCACAAAAACAGATATGAGGCTGACTTTCTGACAAAGTTGTACAGACACCTCAGACTACAGGGATATCATAGCAGCGAGATAACTGTCTTGGCATTATACAATGATCAAGTTCAGGCTTTGAGGAAAAGGATCAGGGAAACAGAGACGGATGTTTTATTGCTCCACACAAGGGAGGTGGAACAGCTCAATTCTGAAATCAAGCCTACATTAGGAAGGTCAAGACAGGCTAATGTACGAATAACATCAGTAGACAATTTTCAAGGTGAAGAAAATAAAATCATTCTACTCTCACTTGTTCGCAGCAATAAATCAGGTCGAATAGGACATCTTTCCGCAGCAAATCGTGTTTGTGTTGCACTTTCCAGAGCCAAAGAAGGACTCTATGTGATTGGGAACATGGAATGTTTGAGGAAAGCCTCTTCTCTCTGGGACAAAGTAGTTACCAAAGCTGAAGAAAAAGGTATGTGTGGAAATGTAATGAAACTTAAATGCTCCAAACATCCAGAGAGAATGATGGGGGTTAAAACTGCCAAAGATTTTGACCAATACTCAGATGGTGGATGCAGTCAGGCATGCAATGCACGTCTCGGCTGTGGACATACATGCAGCAGAAGATGTCACACTGATGACCCAGAACACGCACGGAAATGTGTGAAAGTAGTTGTCAAACTTTGCAAAATGGGACACAGTCAGGAAAAGAAATGTAGTGAAAAAATAGCTAAATGTGAAAAAGACATTGAAGTACAACTACCAAAGTGTGGCCATACAACAATGATGCCGTGTTTCAAAGACATCAATGATGTACAGTGTGAAGAAAGATGTACAGAAAAAATATCATGTGGCCATGTGTGTCAAAGAAGATGTGGAGAGGTGTGCAACACTGCAGCCGATTGTAATGAACTTGTGAAGAAAACAGGAAAATGCGGGCATTCCTGTCAGGTTGCATGTTCCCAAACAATTGTGTGTAAGATTCGTTGCGATGACCAGCTTGATTGTGGTCACCAATGCATGGGCACCTGTGGAGCATGCCATCAAGGTCGTTTGCACCAACCTTGCAGGAAGAAATGCGAGAGGAAATTAATTTGTGGGCATCTCTGTGGGGCATTTTGTACTGAAGTGTGTCCACCATGTCGACGACAATGTGAACAAAAGTGCAATCACAGTGAGTGTTGTGATAAATGTGGGGATATTTGTGTTCTATGTGTAGAACCATGCCGATGGAGATGTAGAAAGGATTGTGACAATAAATTTGCATGCACAAAGCTTTGCTCTGAAGACTGCGACAGAGACCGATGTGATATGCCTTGCCCAAGAACTATGCCATGTGGTCACAAGTGCAAAGCTTTGAATTGTGAGAAGTGTTTCTGCAGAGAATGTACAGACAAGACAGAGTTTGAGATCTTCTTCGGAACTGAAGATGAACCAGATGCAGTGTTCTACAAACTACCAGGCTGTAAACACATCTTTGAGGTTACATCACTTGACACGTACATGGACAATGCTAGTGAAAGCATTGGAATGAAAACATGTCCAAAATGTACCTCTCCTATCATGACATCAAAGCGATATGGTAATTGTATCCGCCGATGTCAAAGAGAAATTGATGAAGTCAAAGGGAAACTATTTTCCCAACCCGGTGAAATGAAAAGAGAAAAGGACAGACTCATTGGTGAATTATCAAAAATAGACAATGAAAAACAAAAGGATATATTCAAGAAACAGCTACTTTCAACCAAAAGTACTGACAGCATAGCTTGTCTGTCAAATCAGATTGGGTTCTATTTGAATGTCAGGAGCACTGAAGACAATTTGGACAATGTAATGCCTGGAGCCATTGATGTAGACGCGGTCCAGGACATAAGAGATGAGCTATCCTGTTTGATGAAATGGGTTCTTGTAAAACGTGTCAGGTTCAGTGATCAGGAACTATCAGAGTTTAAAATGGAGCTCACTAGAATACGACTTGGCTACCGATATCTCCTTATGCAACATAACCTGTCAACCATTCACATTTCTGAAGAGAAACGGAAGCGTGTGGGTGAGTCAACAAAGAGACTTCGCAGTGGGGACAAGCTGCTGGAGGCTGACGTGGAAGTCCTGCAGGAGGAACTGAAGAAGCTGGAAGCTGAACATCCTCAGAGAGGACTTGGCATTACTGATGACGAGCGTATCATGATCCTTAAGGCAATGGGCTTTAATCAGAAAGGACACTGGTACAAGTGCAAGAGGGGTGAGTAACTGTTTATCTGAAATAGATTTAAATGTAATTACTTGACATATTTTTAACAGGCAGGCTTATCAATAAAATATTGACATTTTGTTTGGAATATGAAAATAAAGCTACTCATTAGCATTTAAATCTTACTTTCTACTTTTGAAACTGTTAGTTTGACGTATTCTTACTTACCAAAGATTGTATGTATGTGATTGTGGAGGACAAATAGGACTGCTCATACTTATTACAGTATTTATTCAATATACTACACCTCATGGGTGTTTGTAAATATATGGTCGTCGTGTTCTGGAAACGCATGGTAACTGACTAAATGTTCAGCTGTTGTATATCTGTCAGACAACAAAAAAAACCCACAAAATCATGAATAAGTGGAAGAAGACGTTAATTTCCTTAGATTCACGTGGGCTGACGTGCAAAATCAAGTTAAGACCTTATCAATCCAGATAATAAATAAGTCTCCTTGTTTGCCGGTCTGGCCATGTCTATCAGTGTTCTCATGGAACAAATACCTTTAAACCACACACCTAGCACTATATGGAGGAGCTTACTTAGTTAAGCAGCCCATTCAGTTAAGGTCAGTAAACTTACATGAACATTGATAAGGCATTTTTTAATTATTTATAGGCTAAATTGCAAATACTGAAATGTAAATCTTTGCCAAGCCAAACTGTGTATTTTTCAGGTCATGTTTATGCAATCGGTGAATGTGGTGGAGCCATGCAAGAAGGTAAGTGTCCTGAGTGTTCGGAGACTATAGGAGGATCGCGTCACCAGCTAAGGGAAGATAACTCCTTGGCTACTGAAATGGATGGAGCACAATTTTCGGCTTGGTCGGATCAGGCCAATATGGCTAATTATGATTTCAATTAGTATCCTACATAGTGAAGCCACTAAAGAAAGGGGGAAACACACATCATAGAGGGGAGATAACTCCCGGGCTAATGAAATGGATTGAGCACAATGTTTCAGTTTAGTTGGATCTGGATTAGCATCTTGCTCGCATTAGTACAGAGTGTAAATAAACTTTGTATTTTGCAACTGGTAAATCATGTTAACGTAAGCGTAGAATGTACCCCGCCATGGTATTTACAAGTTGTTTTCCTTGTACACATTAGTATATAATGTACCTGAATATTGTATTGTCCACATGAGTGTAGAATGAATGTGGTCTTGGCAACGTGTACATCTTATTCACATTAGTATAAATAGGATACTTTGTATTTGGCAACTTGACAAACATCTTGTTGACATAAGTATAAAATGATTAACTTGAATGTTGCATCTGTAACCTGTTCATTTTTGTGTATAATACACCCAGTCCATACATCTGGCAACTTGTACATTGTGTTTACATACATGTGTAATACACCTAAATGTTACATCTGGTAACTTGTACATCATGTTCACGTTAGTGTAGGTTGTACCTGGATGTTATATATGTTAAATTGTACATCGGGTTCACATTAGCGTGTAATGGTCCAAAATGTGATATCTGGTAACCTGTACATCGTTGACATTAGGGTATAATACACCTAAGTGTTACAACTGGTAACTTGTACATCATGTTCACATTAGCGTAGATTGCACCTGGATGTTATATCTGATAACTTGTACATCATGTTGACAGTAGTGTAGATTGTACCTGGATGTTCCATCTGGTAACTTGTACATCGTGTTGACACTAGTGTAGATTGTACCTGGATGTTCCATCTGGTAACTTGTACATCGTGTTGACACTAGTGTAGATTGTACCTGGATGTTCCATCTGATAACTTGTACATCATGTTGAGGTAAGTGTAGATTGTACCTGGATGTTCCATCTGATAACTTGTACATCATGTTGACACTAGTGTAGATTGTACCTGGATGTTCCATCTGATAACTTGTACATCATGTTGACACTAGTGTAGATTGCACCTGGATGTTATATCTGATAACTTGTACATCATGTTGAGGTAAGTGTAGATTGTACCTGGATGTTCCATCTGATAACTTGTACATCATGTTGACACTAGTGTAGATTGCACCTGGATGTTATATCTGATAACTTGTACATCATGTTGACACTAGTGTAGATTGTACCTGGATGTTCCATCTGATAACTTGTACATCATGTTGACACTAGTGTAGATTGTACCTGGATGTTCCATCTGGTAACTTGTACATCGTGTTGACACTAGTGTAGATTGTACCTGGATGTTCCATCTGGTAACTTGTAAATCATGTTGACATTAGTGTAGATTGCACCTGGATGTTATATCTGGTAACTTGTACATCATGTTGACATTAGTGTAGATTGCACCTGGATGCTCCATCTGATAACTTGTACATCATGTTGACATTAGTGTAGATTGTACCTGGATGTTCCATCTGGTAACTTGTACATCATGTTGACATTAGTGTAGATTGCACCTGGATGTTATATCTGGTAACTTGTACATCATGTTGACATTAGTGTAGATTGTACCTGGATGTTCCATCTGGTAACTTGTACATCATGTTGACATTAGTGTAGATTGCACCTGGATGTTATATCTGGTAACTTGTACATCGTGTTCACATTAGTGTAGATTGCACCTGGATGTTCCATCTGGTAACTTGTACATCGTGTTGACATTAGTGTAGATTGCACCTGGATGTTCCATCTGGTAACTTGTACATCGTGTTGACATTAGTGTAGATTGCACCTGGATGTTCCATCTGGTAACTTGTACATCGTGTTGACATTAGTGTAGATTGTACCTGGATGTTCCATCTGGTAAGTTGTACATCGTGTTCACATTAGTGTAGATTGCACCTGGATGTTATATCTGATAACTTGTACATCATGTTGACATTAGTGTAGATTGTACCTGCATGTTCCATCTGGTAACTTGTACATCATGTTGACATTAGTGTAGATTACACCTGGATGTTATATCTGATAACTTGTACATCATGTTGACACTAGTGTAGATTGTACCTGGATGTTCCATCTGGTAACTTGTACATCATGTTGACACTAGTGTAGATTGTACCTGGATGTTATATCTGATAACTTGTACATCATGTTGACATTAGTGTAGATTGCACCTGGATGTTATATCTGATAACTTGTACATCATGTTGACATTAGTGTAGATTGCACCTGGATGTTCCATCTGGTAACTTGTACATCATGTTGACATTAGTGTAGATTGTACCTGGATGTTATATCTGATAACTTGTACATCATGTTGACATTAGTGTAGATTGCACCTGGATGTTATATCTGATAACTTGTACATCATGTTGACATTAGTGTAGATTGTACCTGGATGTTCCATCTGATAACTTGTACATCGTGTTCACATTAGTGTAGATTGCACCTGGATGTTATATCTGATAACTTGTACATCATGTTGACATTGGTGTAGATTGTACCTGGATGTTCCATCTGGTAACTTGTACATCATGTTGACATTAGTGTAGATTGTACCTGAATGTTCCATCTGGTAACTTGTACATCGTGTTGACATTAGTGTAGATTGCACCTGGATGTTCCATCTGGTAACTTGTACATCGTGTTGACATTAGTGTAGATTGCACCTGAATGTTCCATCTGGTAACTTGTACATCGTGTTGACATTAGTGTAGATTGTACCTGGATGTTATATCTGATAACTTGTACATCATGTTGACATTAGTGTAGATTGTACCTGGATGTTCCATCTGGTAACTTGTACATCGTGTTGGCATTAGTGTAGATTGCACCTGAATGTTCCATCTGGTAACTTGTACATCGTGTTGACATTAGTGTAGATTGCACCTGGATGTTATATCTGATAACTTGTACATCATGTTGACATTAGTGTAGATTGCACCTGGATGTTCCATCTGATAACTTGTACATCATGTTGACATTAGTGTAGATTGCACCTGGATGTTATATCTGATAACTTGTACATCATGTTCACGTAAGTGTAGATTGCACCTGGATGTTCCATCTGGTAACTTGTACATCGTGTTCACATTTGTGTGTAATACACCTAAATGTTACATCTGATAACTTGTATATTTTCACTATACACTGTACTTTTTAATGGTGACATAACATAATATTTTCTGGATATGTTTAGTTATTGAGTGTTTGAAGCAGTACTATACCCATAATTCTGAAGTCAACACTACGCAGTTACTCATATTATTTCTGATGAAGTTAGCGTGTGATTGTGTACATAGAACTCACGTCACAAACCAGCTGAAATTAAACAATGAAGTGCGCGGAGGGTGGCATTATCCTGCTCAATGGTCGACCCTACAATGGAGAAATAAAGAAACAATAGCAATTCCTTGTACAAATGTATATTCTGAACCCTTGTACAAATCTATATTGTGAACCTATGTATGAATCTATATGTCAGTTTTTGACAACAATGGACAGGCAAGACTCAACAATGGACAGACAGAGAAACAATAGCACTTCCTTGTACAGATCTATATTGAGAACATATATACAGTTTTTTTATGACAAAGAACAAGCAAAGACTCAACAATGGATATATAGAGAAACAATATCACTTCCTTGTACAGTTGATGTGATGGCCAAGGGGGATGACCAATTAGGTCATAAATGTGATATACAGTAATTAATGGCAGTGACAGGATGGCTGATAAGACAATGTACAGTGTGGTAGTGATAAGGATTAAGAATGCAGATTAAATAATTACAAATAAGCCTCGAATGGCTTGGCCACATACTTTTGGCCTTAAGAAATATTTGGATGATTGCTGTCCAGAATCAGATGCTGTAACACTACCGGTAGGGCAAGACTTGCTTGTTCTCACTGTGAACATCTGCTGTATTGTCCCTTTTCACATAACATGGAATTTGTTTCTGAGGAAAGTCAAGACAGTATATTCTTTTCTACTGATGTTCTCTGTTGTCACAACAATAATATCATACCTTTATGTGTTTGATAAAAACAAATGACTCTTTTAAAGTTTCATACTGAGAAGAATCATTTGCAGTTAATTCTGATAAACCACCTTGAATTGTAATAGTAACTATAGTAATGGAATATAATGTGTTGAATGATTAAAATGAGTTTGTTGAAGTATATGAATTTCTGTGAAGTGTAATATGCTGTATTGAATTGTCATACATTGAGGTGAATTGTAATTAACTGAAATGAATGGTAATAACCTGTGATCAAGTTTAATAAACTGTGGTGAATTGTTATAACTTTGAACCAATAAACTCCCATAAAATCATATTCACTGTACTGAGTATTTTTTGATAATTTCATAGTGTTAACATTACCTTGTTTAATTGATGTTGGTGTACAGTAACATGGAATTCGTCCAAGATCCAAGATTTTGCTGTTGTCTTCTGTATGACTTCTCTTCAGTCTCCCCAGACTATAAAACCATGTCTCAACACATCCTCATTGATTTACATGATTCAGAAACATGCATCTATGATGCACAAATGTCTAGATTGGATACATGACATACTGAATCATGAGGCACCGACAGTGTTATTCATTGTACAGAATATTTGACAAAAACGATGAAGGTCCAGTATTTCAGTTTAGTTTTACATTGCTCTTAGCAAAATTTCAGCAATACCACTGTGGAACATACCAGAAACTGGCTTCACAAATTGCACACATGTGGGGATTCAAACTCAGGATTTCGGCATGATGACATTTAAGACATTAGGCTACTCCACGCACAAGGTGCAAGGGTATAAGGATTCCCTGAAGAAATTCCTTGTTCACATCAATCACTGCCAGTGGTCAAAACATGCTGCCAACTCCAAGGTCTGGCATCACACCAACCCCCAGGCTGTCTCCTCCACTGAAGATTCTCGAATGGCAAGTTTAAAGAACAAGAGGCAGAGGAGGAAGAACCATGAATTCTCAGCATCAAACCGAGACCAGATCTTCACCTGCAGCCAATGTGGCCATACCTGCATGTCATGCACTAGCCCTGTCAGCCATGCGAGTGCCTGCCGTCAGCGTGGACCACCCTCTTGACATCATTTGCAAAGCAAGGCCATAACTCAATAGCCCCTGTCCTGTGGCAAAGCCTTGTATACTTTGCTGGATTATGTCACTCTTTCCTAACATACCTCAGATGTGATTCTTCTTGTAATACCTCAGAGGAGTATTTATTTCAATTACTCTTTGGTCTCTCTATGCCAAGCTTTTCCAGGTTATTGAATTATATTTCTATAACTTATTTAGCTGCCATGTTGAATAATTATTACATGAAAACAATATTTTAAACAGACAACAGGCACATGGAAATAAGAAAAATGTTATCAAACACAGTGTTAGTCACAAAGGCTTGAGACAATATACTGGACCATTTCCCACAAAGAGTAAAACAACTGACTATAATCGTCAGTGATAAGCTCCTGTACATTCATCATCCTGGCATTGAGACAGAATAGAGACAACACCAGTTCTTATACTGTTTAATATAAAGTTAACAATGTCAACATTTTGTTGGGAATACACACACTCTGGACGGAAAACACAGTAAGAACAGTAAATTAACACAGTACAAATTTCCTTCATACATTCAGATTTAAATTTGCACTCACTTTCAAATAACAATTCTATAATATATATCTCACATCAGTTCTAATTCTGAATATTGCACCAGTAATGTGCAATAGTAAAGGGTAAGTTAATAAGGGAATAACATGTAACCATGGCAACAACCTTGCATCTAATGCCATGGCAAGTATATCTTACAATAAAAATCAATGATGAAATGTATCACAGAATTATAAATGTAATTAATACACCGCTCCTCACATGTTACTTCAGACCCCAGCCTTCCCCACCCTGTTCCACCCTGCCCCACCCTGTTCCAGCTCCACCCTGCTCCTGCTCAACCCTGCCTCAACCACCCCTCATATAAGAAGCAGTATTGCCTTGCTGGATCAATTGTTCATAGGACTTAGGTTAATTCATTTATCAGCTTATCCTTTTCACTCATACACTCATAAAAAAGAAATAGAGGATATTAAACTCGTTTCTGTGAAATACCATTTCATTTTTATTAAACAAGTTAATGGTTTGATACTAATGACTAAGATACTGAATCTTTCACGGGTTTAACAAAAAGGGTATTTAACGGAAGAGAGTTTAGTATTCTGTTTATTACTCTCAAACATAAATTAATAGAAACTGTCCATGGTACGATGTCTCTCAGTTTTCCAGGAGTCAGGCAAGGCTTAATACCATTGTGACAGAGGCATTAGCATTGTGACGCCATAGCAGTAAACCACTGTAATGTCTGCACATGTCTAGTGGTATTGCACTTGTGTAATATCATAAAAAAAAACCCATTACACTGCAGTATCCTCCTTAGGCAAGTAATAATGAGTGATATTGAATGACATAATACTGATTTATCTTTGACTTCTTGAGCAAATTTGTATATTGATGAAGATCACAATTATTGGTCATGTGACACTGTGGTAACCAAAGGCAGTATACAAAATGCTCAATATGTTCCCTATCATACATGTTTTTAAAATGAAACTAAACTTACTAGTACATGACAATAACATGCATAAACCTGGCAGATATGTGTAAAAAGTGTGCAAGTATTCAGTACAGCCACACCTAACTGGGCTCTCTAGTTTTGAAACATGACAAGCAGGTAAACCCTAAAACCTTGCTGTTAGAAACCCCATCAACTGGGATCCCCTGATTGGAAACCCTGTTGACCTACAAATCATAAAACCCATCAGTCTTGACCCACTGGTCAAACCCCTGGCAATGTGGGCCTGCACATCTCACAACCATGCCACTCTTGATCCACTTGTCTGGAAATCCTGTTGACTACACATCATAAGACCGTACCAGTCTTGACCCACTGGTCAAACCCCTGGCAATGTGGGCCTGCACATCTCACAACCATGCCACTCTTGATCCACTTGTCTGAAAACCCTGTTGACTACACATCATAAGACCGTACCAGTCTTGACCCACTGGTCAAACCCCTGGCAATGTGGGCCTGCACATCTCACAACCATGCCACTCTTGATCCACTTGTCTGAAAACCCTGTTGACTACACATCATAAGACCGTACCAGTCTTGACCCACTGGTCAAACCCCTGGCAATGTGGGCCTGCACATCTCACAACCATGCCACTCTTGATCCACTTGTCTGGAAATCCTGTTGACTACACATCATAAGACCGTACCAGTCTTGACCCACTGGTCAAACCCCTGGCAATGTGGGCCTGCACATCTCACAACCATGCCACTCTTGATCCACTTGTCTGAAAACCCTGTTGACTACACATCATAAGACCGTACCAGTCTTGACCCACTGGTCAAACCCCTGGCAATGTGGGCCTGCACATCTCACAACCATGCCACTCTTGATCCACTTGTCTGAAAACCCTGTTGACTACACATCATAAGACCGTACCAGTCTTGACCCACTGGTCAAACCCCTGGCAGTGTGGGCCTGCACATCTCACAACCATGCCGCTCTTGATCCACTTGTCTGGAAACCCTGTTGACTACACATCATAAGACCGTACCAGTCTTGACCCACTGGTCAAACCCCTGGCAGTGTGGGCCTGCACATCTCACAACCATGCCACTCTTGATCCACTTGTCTGGAAACCCTGTTGACTACACATCATAAGACCGTACCAGTCTTGACCCACTGGTCAAACCCCTGGCAGTGTGGGCCTGCACATCTCACAACCATGCCACTCTTGATCCACTTGTCTGGAAACCCTGTTGACTACACATCATAAGACCGTACCAGTCTTGACCCACTGGTCAAATCCCTGGCAATGTGGGCCTGCACATCTCACAACCATGCCACTCTTGATCCACTTGTCTGAAAACCCTGTTGACTACACATCATAAGACCGTACCAGTCTTGACCCACTGGTCAAATCCCTGGCAATGTGGGCCTGCACATCTCACAACCAAGCCACTCTTGATCCACTTGTCTGGAAATCCTGCTGATCTTGAGGTACCAGTCTAGAAACATCGCTAATCTCAACCCACTTGTCCAAAACTCAAACCCTTCCAGTGTGGACCTACACATCTCACAACCATGCCACTCTTCACCCACATGCCTGGATACCCTGCTGATCTTGATCTTAACCTATGGAGACCCTTGTAGTCTTGAACAGCTTATCTTTAAACCTTGCATTGAACACTGATAGACTGGATCTTGACAGTTCCGAAACCTTGTCTATCTGGACCCGCCAGACTGGAAACCTTGTCTATCAGGCCTCGCCAGTCTGGAAAGTACTAAAGAATCTTGTTTTAATCATTCAAAGAAACACATTTCTCCTAACATGAAATATTGACATAGATAATATTTTTCTTGGAATGACATCAACCATTCTGTCTTTAAGTGAGACAAGCATCTGCAACAGCTGTGAAACTCCCATGACAACCATGTCAGTAGCAAGTCTCGAACCACTCGTTTATTGCTGCTAGCGCAACCCTCACTTCTAAACATGACACAAATGTGCGATCATCATCCATCTGAAATGAGAAACAATCCACCTTACTGCATGCATTGCACTGAACTCAAGACAAATGTGAGTAGGTACCAGCAACACAGAACACACATTCTTACACTGATGAACTTTCCCCTTTAACACAGTGTTAGCTGGGGTATTTCTGTACAACAATTTCATCAACAAAAAGGTATTGGGGGAATAGGGCCATTTTTGTTAAATGATCTTAGAGCTCTCTGTCACATAAAAAAGGCATTATATCAAGGAAGTTAGGTAATCTAAATTGTGAAATCACTTTGCAGTGCAGGAATCGTGTGGACAGAAGCTAAAATTACCTGCCATTGTACCCCAGCATACAACACTCAGTTATCCAACATGTATACAACACTCAGTTATCCAACATGTATACAACACTCAGTTATCCAACATGTATACAACACTCAGTTATCCAACATGTATACAACGCTCAGTTATCCAGCATGTAATATCTATGTTATACATCATGTCAGAACTGATCGTCAGCAACCCGTGCTTGTTGTAAAAGGCAGACGGGATTGGGTGGTCAGCCTCGGTGACATGGCTGACACTTACTATTGAATCCAAACTGCAATGACTGGTCCAGATTTAAGTACTTACTGTCAAAGCTGTAACATTGCTGAATGCACCAATAAATATGCATATGAACAAAACATTCTACGTTATATCATGATAAATTTCACATATCCACTCACACCTATAGCTTAGCATTAGCCCTGATGTGAAAGAGTAGATTCAAAAACAACAGCTCAGTCAGAAATTAGTCATGTGTGAGAGAAATCCACTTCTAAATTAGCCTTATGAAAAATTGAGAGAGTATCCAAATTGAAGCTATATTTGTGACTGTTCTAAATTGTAAATAATATTGTCTGTTCTTTTGATATTTAATGCTGCATCCAAAAAAGTTGAAGCATGTAAAAAATGAGTCTAAACAAGAGAGTCCAGAGATAAATCTCATCAACATCAATCGCTACAATGACATGTAACAACAAACAGAGTTGGTATGACCATCCCTTATCATTGGACCTGTGAAGATCCAGTCAACAACCCATGCTTGTAAGAGATGACTGATGGGATCTGGTGGTCAGGCTTGCTGACTTGGTTGACACAAGTTATCACATCTCAGTTCCGTAGATTGATGCTCATGCCTTTAATCACTGGATTGTCTGGTCCACACTCAATTATTTATAGACCATCGCCATATAACTAGAATATTGGTGGGTGTGGCGTTAAACACCAACCAACCAACCAACCCATATCATTGACTGCTTCTTACAACATGCATACATTGCTGAGGACAAATTCTTAAAGAGTGAAGTGTTTTTCATGACAGAAAGAAAATTAGAAATCATGGTAAATCCAGAACAAGACCAAACCTGATTCAGCTCAATATACACTTGTCCCTTTTCTCCTGAGAACATGGCCGTCAAGTGATTGTCTCCATTGTAGTCAAAGTCAAGATCTACAAGACAAATCAAATATGTTGGTTGCATTCAAAAGCTTAATCTACTGAGCATGTCATTTTGACCCAGTATAGTATGATAATACTATAACATACCAATATATGAAATAAGTCAAAAACCCAGCCGAACATCAGGGCTGATAACTTTAAAATATTACACGCCCTATAAGGATTTAACCAGACCAGATCTGGTGACTTTACCCAGATGAATGGAACATCTAAAACTTTTACCAGACCATTGAACATGCTAGCTGTACAGTTAGACTCTCTGTCAGAGATCTAGCCCATCTCGTTCTGTCAGATACACTAGCATTTCTATATGTGATGCATGAGACCCATGAACATCGAACACACAAACACCTGTCAAACACATGGACCTTGACTTGAAAGTGAAAGAAGGACACATGCCAAAGCTGTTGACATGACATACCCACACAACACCCAAATCAAACTTACTTTTTGTTTTTTCTTTTGCTTGAGCTGTTAATGGTGAACTGCAATGTGAGAAGACATCTTAATGTATTACTCTATTAACAGGTCTATAATTTATCATCTGAAAAAAAATCATACTGTCTATCACGTTTATTAATCAACAATATGAGAACTTAAATACACAGTTTCAAACAAATTCCTATAAATCTGAAACTGATTTATTCCCATTTCATTAAAGGAGCTGAATTTATGATTAACTGGTCAATGTCACCATTTCATACATGCCAAAGGGAGGTAAATTTACATGTATCACTCACTCCAAATTAACACATTCAGAACAGTATTTTTGCTTTAAAAATTAGGTTTTAATTGTGCATCTGTGGCACTGGGATCTCAGCTATACCATTACAACTTTAACCCGACTTTCAGTGCTTACACAGATGAGATTACCTCCACAATGAGACATACCTGAACGACCAAAACACTGTTTCCCTCTCATCAAGCAGTGTTAGATCCAACCATGCAATGTTCTGGAAAGACATGTCTACATGTACTGCTGATCATAACACAAAAAAGTGGCAACATACAATCATCTGGGCCCATTTACAGTTTGTACCTAGGTGAAGTAAACTAGGGATTAACACTGTGACAAGATTATTGCACATATACACCAACATGTACATGCTGGTGTGTCGACCTCTACAGTGATATACCATGCTATGGATGTAGATACCTCACTCACACAACTAAACTGACCCTCAGTAAACCAGTCCTTGTTGTATTCCCTCAATGCCAGCTGGTGTGAAAACAACCCGCCTTGTTATAGCGCAAGTAAACACTGACATCCAAAATTATGTGAGTTCCGGTACATTTTTGAAGCAGAAAGGGCCAAACAGTGCCCAATCCAGCTGTCTTGATATGTACCAAGGAATGAGAAGTCAAGTATGGTGCAGCGTTTATTCTCATAGCATTCAGTCGAGTGAGCTGGACAATTGCTGCATACGTAACACGTTCAAAATAACCTAAAGCAAGTAACATGCCATCACTGATGTTACACTTACATACTTACTTGAAAAACCTTAACCATCATGGACTAAAACTCTTGTACTTCAAGATAAACAAAGTGGGGCAAAACATGGCGATTTTCAAGGTAGGTTGTGTTACCTTGATGATGCCTTTGAAGAGATCGGTTTTCCAGGGGAGACTGAACTGTTTTGGGATGATGACGTGGTCACCTGAGTGGTCCTTCCTAATCAGTCGAAAGTATGCGTAGCTGTCAACTGGAACATGGAAGTCGCCACTATCATGGAATATTCAGCATGTTATTACTAGTGGTGTAATGAAATAACAGTATGGTATTGAATCGCTATACCTGGCTCATGATACAATACAGTGGAAGCTGTCTAATGTGGCAGTCATTGGGACTGAGTATACAATCTGTTTAAGACAATGTGCTGGATTGCAGAGGTGATGATAAATGTACAAGCCATGAAAATGACATGGATTTTATGCTGGTGTTGACAGCTTGCTGGATTAGACAGATACCAGTTTTGACAGCGTCTACTGTACATTGATTTACAAGATTTAAGATTCAATACACTACAGAGTTATACTGATACAAAAACGTCTAATTAATAACAGAAACTGTTAATGCAGATTCTGTAGTATCTCCTGGTGCCCTTAACATTTATATTTCTCCTCTACATTATCCCACCTTGCTCTCTAAAACAAACCATTCAGCAATGTGATTTTCCTGGAAAATGTAGACAATATGACTGTATGAAATCAAAGTCATGTACTGGGATACAAACTGTATCAAAACCCATAGTTTTTTGTACAAATTCTATCACACCTACACTGTGGGGATACAAATCACCCCCCAAGTATTGGGACACAAGTCGTATCAAACCCATAGTATTGGGATACAATTCATATCACACTCAAAGTACTGGGATACAAACTGTATCACATCCATAGTATTGGGATACAAATAGTATCAAACCATAGTTTGGGGATACAAATCATATCATACACATATTTATTTTATACAAATTGTATCACACCTACGGTATGGGGAAACAAATTGTATCTAACTCCTAGTATTGGGATATGAATCGTATCACATCCACAGTATTGAGACATGCATCCTGTGGCTGCCCTGAAGTATTGTTATTACTCAAGTTATTACTGGATTCCAGCCTCATGCAAACCCTGGACCAATTCATTGAAATACCAATACTTTTGTTCTGGTGCCATTGCTCCTATCTCATAACACTTATTTAAACATTATATAAGTGCCATTCTGGCAGAAAATTCAGTGATAGTAGTTAATGTTGATCAAAATAGACTGTAGATAAAATACACTGACTAATCGACTAATATCTACTGAAAAACAAAGTAACTGTTGCATTAGTCTGTGACTCCAGCCACTAGTCTGAAGCCCAAACAATTCTAACTGTCTTGCCAGGCTAAACTAAAGGTAATCTGGGTGATAAAATAAAAACATGCTGAGAAGCATAACAAAGAACAGTTAATCGTCTTCATCAGAGAATGCTGATCAGGGATGCCACAGAATACTCACCAACATCTTGCTTCCTGCAGTGAAGACCCTGAAACTGTTGTGTCCATAGCGAGCTTCTCATATTACGAATATCCACTGTACATCGGTAGTCATGGAGACCTAGTCAACAACAAAACTACAGGCATCAGCTAAGTCTGAGTGAGTGGTTTTAGTTTTAAGTTGGTTTCAGCAATCATTAAACAATGCTTTAGAAAGTGGTCAAATGTAACATATATTATATTTGGGATTACACTTTCTTTGTAAAGTACAAATTCTAGTAGATTTTTTTTAGTTGAGTCCCATCCGGAATTCGAACCCACCAGGATTCGAACTAGGGTCAATGTCATCAACTTACCATAACTTGGATCAATATCATCTGGTATCGGGGTGTGACCAGGAAGAGGGTATGCACTGGAAACACAAGTCACAAACATGCTTATACCTTCATGAAAGAATTCCTCAGAGTAATGAGTAACATGAAGGTGATGAGAGAGAGGTCTCAGTACATATAATAGAACAGTGAAAACAGAGAACACAAGAAGCTATCAGTTTCAGTAATCATCTGGTTTGACTAGCATGGGCTGCTAAAGTACAGGGGCTGCTTTCACAAAGCAACCTTTACTAAGGTTAACCTTAACTCCCATTCTTTAACACTGCACTAAGGTTACCTTAGTGACTTTCGATCACCTTAGTGCTTTGTGAAAAGAGGACCTGTTCTAACAAGGATCTCAATGACAACACAATGTAATTTGGATCTGTATGAATGCTTAATTTACATGCCTCTTTTAAAATCATATAAGTACTTTGGACCTGTTGAAGCCCTACTATCAACCAGTCCATGTGCTGTAATGCAGATTAATGCCTGAGATGTTAGTCCATGTTCACTACAAAATTCCAGGACAAATGTATGAATCAGTTCACAACAATAAGGTTCAGCAATCCCATTTCTAAATTCTTTCTCTACTGAAATATCTGATAAAATTTTCCTCTATATTTGTTTGCCTACCTCGTGGTGGTGCCCAGTAAGCATCTATGTACCAGCTGTAGATGGTGGTAACCCACGGCAACAAACGCCAACTCACCATCTGCCTGTGGAAGGGGACAATTCACAAAGACATGTAAATTCGCAAAGACGTGTAAATTCACAATGACACGTAAGTTTACGTCAAGGCATTATTACCTAAGAAGATTTACAAACAAAAACATGATGTTTCGGTTACGAAGAATTAAACAGTTTTAAATCACACTTAACATTCTCTAATTCTTAAACACAGACTGTTACAAGATGTTGTTGGGGCGTAAAACCCATGAAGTAATGAGATATTTGGATTCTGCTCAATCTGTGATTTTAAATACATATTTGAGAGATCTATAGCTGCTGCTTTTTGTCTGCCTGCATTCAAACCAAATATTTCATCATAATCATCATAATACTGAAATCACATCACTATGAGACAATCTACTGCTTGTTCAGCTTGACCTAAGCTACTCTGCATATGCATGACCCAGGAGGTCAAATGGCACAAACATTGGGTCGAGTCAACTTCATTACATAGAGGAGCAGAGAATGTTGTTATGTTGAGTTCGTGTGAATCATGGCTACATGGATTCATTATGGAAACTGTCACCCAAAACACTTCTGAAAAAACAATCATTTCATGTTTTAATGGAATTGTCATATCATCATATTCTCTCTAGTTCGGTTTACTAACTTTACAGGTGTCAGTTACTTTCATATATATCTGATTCACTCTCAATATCACTCTCTACACCCAGTTCAATTATCACTGCTAACACCAGCTGCTGATGTTGTTCACTGCCTGAAACCCCAAATCCGAAACATTAAACCATCTGTAGCTTCTTTTTAAAAGAAAGTTAGGACATAGCTGACAATTTCTCGACACTGAGATGTCAAACGGCAGTCTCATCTGAGCTGTTCTGACATGTTGAATCACATGTTGACAATCAACTGACAAAGGTGTACCGTTTCAAAACAATAAAAAATATAAATGATATTCATAATTTTGCATTAATGTATTATCCTCTTTGATGCAACGCATTTTACATCCTCTACTGATAACAGACCCAACCAACTGTGACATGGTCATGTAATACATTGGTAGTCACATGATCGGGTCAAGCTCAACAACCTATACTAGTCACTGTTTATAAAAGTTACTGTCTCAAATGTATTGCCACACATGCCTCAAATATTCTACATCATTCATTAACATGATTCAGCCATATCACTATATTAAATTGCCTATCAGACTCGGTAAGTGAAAAGGGCAATTTCAAACAACATGAGGTGATCAGATCAAAAGAAATATCATGAGAGAATTTAGATTCGATATCACATGGACCAAGAATATGTGATTCTATAAAATCAATAGAGATTCTTACCATGGAATATTGAGAACAAATTATTCATAACTTAAGCCATTAGAAATGCAGTTAAAGAGGTTGATGAACTCGCTACCTTCCATGTGGCAACAAGAAGATCTGATGCAGGCACAGCATACAACACGATGGTGTCGGTGGATGCTACGGGTGTTGTGTCTTTCACATAAACACTCCACTTGAGGTCAGTGCTGGTCATTAGTGACCTCTGGTAGGGTCTGAGGGAAGATACAACTGACAGTCAACAGACCGCATGAACATGTAATTCTCTGTCTAGTATTATAACACTAGCAATTCTTTCTTTGTAATGTTTACATTTTCATGTGAAAAATCAGAACTGATTTTCTTCTGTTATGTCAACAATCTTCACCAAGAAAGATAATCTATGAATAGGATAGGGATGTCTGTTCAAACATGGACATGCAGTACAAGAGTTCTCTGGAACTATATCTACAGAGATCAAAATGACCTCTCCATCTACAATACCTCTGCTATAGCTGAACCCTTACCCATTCTGGATGGCGTGACCTTTGTCATCAAAGAACAGGGGATTGCAAGAGAAGACTTTGAGTTGCTTTATTCTGTCCAGGGGAACATTGGTGAGGCTGTACCAGCGCACTGCTATAGACATGCTGTGGTGGAATACATCACTTGTCATACTTGTGTGCTCCTTTCCATCGCTGTCAATCAAACACAGCTGAAACCACACACCTGCACATCTGCAATAAAAAAAATTTGGTATCGTTCCAAGGACTTATATATCAAATATACAGGAAGAGGCTTTTTTCATGTCTTTGCTTTGTTTTACTCCACTGAATTGAATGCAATGTGAAATTCAAAGTTTAAGGTTTTAATACCTCTGAAACAGGAACTATAAAATTAGAATAACTAATTTTTTATATATTATTGGCCCTAGATGTTTAAAAAATACAAATCGTTTATTCAAAAAGATGTTGCATAAGTCAATTTTCCTTGGAGACTAAACTCAATAATACAGTGTGGTCATAAATGATGATAATTATTCTTTTTTAACAATGTACAGAGAATACAGGGAAACAAGAATGATGAAACACTTATACAAAATGAGAATCCATAAAATGATATATGTTATTATGGTCTCTGACAGAACTCATACATAAAGTGGTGCATGATAATATTGTACAGCATTGCCAATACTTCAGAGGTTTGTATAGAGGCATGCATATATATCAGCATCCCTGGCGAATAAACCTGACATGTATAATAGTGCACACATTTTTTTCCTCAGGTACTGACATTGAGCCATAACACATGAGAGAAATGACTCTCACTCTTGAACTTTGTGGAAAGTCTAGCGTTATCGGAAACTGAAGCATCTAATAGCTCAGATGACGATGGCATATATGTTATGACAAACAATAATGAGGTGAGCTGATCATTGTATGTTTGATTTGTTGATTGGCACATGCATATCAGCATCACCAGTGTTTTCGCTTGAATTTTATACAGCTGGACATAGTGACTGGCCAAGATTTCAAATACTGGTCATTTGTAAGTGTTACCAGTCAAGTGATCATGCTTTTAATTGAGTGAGACCTTGCACTCTAACAACCAATAAGAAATGTAGAGGATGTCACAATGTGTCAATGCCATTATTTTTAGCCCAAGTTTTTTCAAAACTGAAAATGTAATCTTTCGCAAGGAGAAATAAAATTGACAGAGGTAATAAGAAAAGTGATTTTAAAATTTGTTGGACATGATGACCAAAAGCCTTTGAAATTACTGGACATTATAACTTTGTATTGGTCAAAGTCTGGTATATACCAGATAAAGGAAATACTCATCACATGCACCAGTCCATGAACTGATTTAAAAGATGACAGTACTAAGATTTAACTAAGATGTGTATTTTACAGAAAAAACGTGAGTGGACGATGAACAAGTACTGACTGAAAGACAACAACATATACCTCAGAGCTTTCTCTGTGAATCTTGGCAATCCAGTGTAAGGATGCATCTTTTTCAATAACTTCAGACAAGTCTTGTTACGTTTTTCAGTGCAGCTGAAATACAGAAGGTGTAATCAAATCATATAAAGTGCAGACCATTTCATAAAAAAAAAAATCACTGTTGCAAAATGACGGATGAGAAATCTCCCCTGTTTTACACGAGATAAAGTATTTGCCGGACATACTTGATATTCCAAATATGTTCTTAAACATGCTGAAACATACTAATTGCTGTAACTCACACCAATATAGTTTTTTAGTGTTGCTTAGTGACACAGCCAAATACACTCAGATATATTGTAACAACAATCCTGGGTTAAGCAAGCCTGTGGTTGATAGCATGAGTACTGATTTAGCGGACAATGACAGCTTTGAGTACTGGTACCTCCATGGGAATAGATTCCCATATAAGATATGATACCTTTAGCAATTACTTAAGAGTAACTATGTAAGAGAATACTTTGCAGTTTTATAATTATAGATGATACATTTTCAGTGCATTCAGTAGGCATAACAGACAAAATAGAACATTTACACCTACACTGCAATTTGCATGTAGCATGATACTTATTATGCAAACTTTGAAAAAGGAGGGTTGCATCTTTTACATGCCATTTTTTAAATTTTATTCAAATTATTATGAAACATTTTACAATTTTACATTACGGTAAATGGATAGATATTCAAGTTGACGTTCAGTGCCTCTGTGCATATGTGGGTTATTGAACCTGGGTCTTTGGTGTGATGTGCAAACACCATAACCATTGTTAACCACTAGGTTACCCCACTGCCCGAAGTAGCTCAGTATTCGTAAGTAAATATCATAATTAATAATGTATACATTGTATATTTTCCAATAATATATCACCCTAAACGCCATGGAAACTAAATGATTAGTATGCTTTGAGATGCAGAATGTTCATCTTACAGACTTGGAGCCACAGCTTGTTCTCATGTTCCTACCGTTTGATACATAGTTGTTTCCAGTATTCCAAAGGAGGTCGCAATGGCTTGCCTGCTTCATCTTTCACTGTGGCACCATGTGTTTGGAATATCCTCTCCCATAACAGACTTGGAATGAAAAAGTAACCATCACCACACTTGATAATCTTAAGGCATTTCTTACAGCTTCAATAAACTTGATTAGACAATTGAGGACAGTCTAGGGTCATTCCCTGCCACATCTAATAATTCACACTTGCATAGAGTTATTTGGGGTAAGAAAATAACACTGCAAGTATTTCTGTTTGAATATTCTTTCTACTCTACCCCATCTTTAAGAAATCACTTAAGAAAATACAAGTTACTTATTCGTATTCAAAATTTTAACCTGGAACTGTATCTCTTCATAGAAATCTGGATCACCACTAATAGAAAATAGGTCTGACACAATCTGACTATGTTAGTTTACAAATCCCACAATGGCTTAGGTCTTCCTCTGGAGTGTTCTGGTGATATCACTGGCATTATGCAGGATGTGTGTTGTTAAACTCACACAAAACTTGAGTCACCAAATATAAGGCCTGTTAATGATATCTAGCCCTTATGTACATCTCTCACTTGTCATTGGCTTGTTTGTGCCATCTTTTGCATACACAAGCAGCTTTCAGCAGATCCTGAGCTTCCAAATGGCTAAATATCTCCAACATAATCTCATACGGTAGACTGAAACAGAAAAATTCAGTTTAGATAATCCATTAACCCTATGACATTGGTCGTTCAATCATAAAGTGATTCTAAGCTTCCAAACATGTCTAACATATCTGCAGACATTAAGTTTTTCATGAGTAAATGTATTTGTAATCATTTAACTTGTCCTATTTTTTAAATGGTAAGAGCCATGTTCTTTGAAATGTGTCAAAATCAAATGTAACCAAGAAGTAAACTCCAGAAGTCCTTGTTTATAGATTCTGCATTAGACCAGGAAATCTAATTGCAACCCCACAATGAAATTCACCCACATTTCATGAAATGACCTAGACAAATAAAGAGACTGATTTCATTTGTGCAGTGGGAACAACTTATTCCCTGTAGGAATTTGTGTGACGTGTTATGAGTATTAAGACCTACTGTTCTATAGTAGCTTTTCCTTTTATCAGTGGTGGAGGTCGTCTTTGACTGTTAGTGACTGCAGTAGTATTTCTTCCACCTTTTGCTCTGAAAGCGGAATCAATTTTACCATTATTTTTAGTACCATACATGGTCATCCATTCATTTTTGTAACTTATCAGGAATGATTAGATAAATTTGCACCTTCTGTAACCCTGTGGACGTAACTCTGTCAGTTAGTTAGCTGTTGGGCTAACAATCCAAAGGTCGTGGGTTTGAGGCTGATGGATTCTCATGAAAGTGGTTGCTTGTCTAAGCGACACATGACCTATGCCAGATACCATCCACATGAGATGTTGTTAGACTCTGTTCTAAATGTTTTTCAAATAATGATATATCCCAGTGTTTGGGGTTTTCAACGATGTAAGGCAAAAACATTATTTAAACAAAATCTTTGATATCAGTCACAGTCAAAGTTCATATTTTACTAACCTTGAGCGACAAAGGATATATTCATCTATTTCACACAAAAATATTAAGTGTTTCTTACAAATATATTTATCTAGCCTCATGTAAGAATGTCGAGTTTTGATTGGTTCACGTGACTCTGATAGAATACCATGTACATCCATCACGATCTGCGAGCAGGAGTATAAAAGTCATGCAATCCCGCTACGCAAATCATATCACCCGCTACGCCTCGGTGACGACGCAAAGTGAGAAAAGCATGCATTGACAAGCCTTTCGTAACGTGCAGAGCATTGAGGTCAAACGATCAGCTGGTGTCAACATGGCAGCAATGAAACGTTTTGCCACAACATCAGAAATGTTTCATGATAACCTTAAAAAATTGTAGATTGCCTTTTGGACAGTAACGTACATGTCATTTGTGCCTATATTAGGCAAAATGTGAGTGGAAAGTTACTTGGCTTAGAAAGGTTTAACTTAACCAAACACTGTACATGTGGCACACTTCAATACGTATAAATAATTATTGTGATCACACCTTTCAATATTTCTGAATAATGCTTGGACATGTTTTGGACCTTCTTATTGGTTTTCAGCGCATTTGTTTTTCTGACATCTAACCAATACTTCTTTAGTTACAATGAACTGGGTATTTCAGTAAAAGGTACAAATTCACTCATATCATACCTTGCATTTTCTACAGGATTTGTTGATTTTTTACCGTTTCCTTGAGTCATAAAAGTGTGTCTAGTGGGGTTACTGTTTCTTTCTCCAATCCTTGGACTAGATTTATCACTATTGGCAGTATTGTCAACAGTGTTGGTGTGCTGTTTATTTTTATGTTTATCCAAGTATCCAGTCAGATGTTGTCTGTGGCGGGATGAACTTGCCATATTTCCCTTCTGTCGGAACGTTGGTTCGCAAGGCGTGTTTATCGTCTGAATATTCTATGTTTCACCAATATCCCAACATAGTTGTCGATGTAACCCATGTAAACAAACATTCCGGATACGGAAATACAGCAATAAAAGACGGAAGCAATAATTACGTCAATGATATAGAGCAGTGCAGTCGCAATTGTTAGCTTCTTCATATCTGAAATTTAACTTAAAAGAAATAAATAAAAATAAATAAAAAATATATCAATGAAAACGTAATATGTCGCATATTTTCATGTATTAATTCCCGTCCGGTTAATGTATCATAATTCAGCGCATGCGTCAACGTTTCTCAACCTCATAAGCAAGAGAGGTCCAGGAAAAGGATAATAAAATGACAACATCTTGTAAAATTTATAGATACAGTTCACAATAAATGGAGAAATAGACAATGGAAGAGTCGAGTGAAGGATCTAATAGCGGAGAACTGAACTCAGAGGACATCATACCCGACACTGAAGAAAGCAATGGTGGGTTTTCCTGTTCCCTGTTAAGAACAATCCATATTATTCCCTAAAATTGGCTAAATCATTTAGTAAATGTGATGTTGCCAGTCGGTTTGTTATTGACAAACGTATAAGAGCATAATGTGTTAGTTGTTAAGGTTAGACTGTACTTTACTGGTCTTCGGAAGTTAGTCCCGAGTACTGCATTTTACCGGGTGCACTTTTTCAGATTAATTAGCGCTCTCTAAATATCGGAAAGGGTACCAGACCCTAACCCAGTGTTTGCCCTAGACATGACAATTTAGGAGTCACCATGACCAGGCCAGGTATTTAATCAGCACTGTGCAGAGAACTTGCAAACAATAAACTAAGCAGTTTTAAACCACAGCAAATTACAAGCTTGGATTATCTGAACTTAGGGTTCGGTGGCATTACGTCAACAGTGACGCAGGCTTTTGAATTCATTTCGTATTTGGGAGTGCCTTTAGAATACAGCACCATAGCTTGGACCGGACCGGACCAGACCTAGAGCCCGACCCTGAACTGACCAAACCTAACAAGAGTATTATGACCTGTTTTTAAAGTATGTGGGGATGTATTCTAAAGATAGGCCCATTGAAGATAATTTGTGCATCAAATATGCATGTTTTTGTGTCATGGCAAACACTGCTAACCTCAAGCCCTAACCCAGATCCAAAACCCTAACCTGAAGGATCATAAAGTGTGCCTAACCCTAACCCTAACCCTAAGGATTGTTAAAGGTGGAGGCACTATAGTATGATAACTGCTCTGCAGTTCTGGCTGGTAAACTGCATTCTAGTTAGGTTGGGGTTAGGACTGTTTTAGGTTTGGGTTATTGCTAGGATTAATTGCTGAAGGCAGGGACCCTTAAAGTGCAGATGTCATGGGTAGACTGCACTTTACGGGTTACTGGAAGATAGGGTTAGGGTTAGAGAGAGTACTGCACATATCTTTTTCAGATTAAGTCATTAATTAGCGCTCCCTAAAGATCTGAAATGGTACCAGACCCTAACCCCATGCCCTAGCCCTAATCTCAAAGGGTTAAATTATACAACATACATGTTACGATCACCATGTGTGTGTATGGATATGCTTAAATTTTCATGCCGTGTTGACCCATGATTTAGTCTTCATGGCATTGTCATATGCAGCCAACATATAAATGACAAAATGTTAGTAAATCAGCGCCTGAATTGGGTGTGATGTTGATGCTCAGCCTAATAAAAAAAAAGTAATATTGATAATTGCATGTAGAAACAAAAACCCAGCCAGAACTTGAAAATTGGTGCTTGTACCTGCACTGTCATGTAAACTTTGATCATGGTAATATGTAGATAATTATCATCCCTTACGATGAACTAAAACAGTAAGTGCTCATACTGACAGGTGGGTGCAGGTTAAAATCAGCAGAATGTCACACAACCCTTCTAGGTTATGCTAGAATGTAACCTCATATGTTAAAAAAAAACACTTCCAAATGTCATGCTAACATGATACCTTATGTTTTTAATAGAGATAGAAATGATTTTAGTGGTATTTATACTCTTTTCAATGGGAATATATTTTAAGGGCATGTTTCTACACAGCAATTACTGGTACATTTTTGTCATCTGCTTATTCTATTTTTGGCAATGTGGTGGGGTCATTAAGGATTTTGCTCATCACAGTGAAGACCTGAGGTCAATTCCTCCACATGGATATAATGTGTTAAGCCCATTTCTGGTGTCCCCAATAGTGATATTGCTGGAATATTGCAAAAAGCGTGGTACAACCAAACTCAATGACTATTGTAATGTTATCCCCAGCAACAGGTTTTGTTATGGGGCATTAAAATGGACTCCATCTGTGCGTCCATGCACATTCGTTTTTTCTGAAGCAGAGGCTGAGAACTGTAAAACCGTTTAGTGTTTCTTGACCAAACCTGGCGTGTAGGTTGGCCTAGTGGTTTAACTGGTGCCTTTTGGTAGTTTTGGATTTCTGAATAAAATCATTTTTGTGTTTCCATGGCAACATGTTTGTCTTTGATGTTAGTGCTCCTTTCTGGAGCAGAACTTAAAGACCTTTAAAAACTCCCCTTTCAGATATACGCCAAAACATTGACGTAAATTATAAGTAGCTGACATATTCATGAAGATTATTTTGTCTTTGGAGGGAATATTGATGACTTTGTCTTCTTGTTGCAGATAAGTCATGTTCCCCAGCTGGCCTCAGCATTCATCAGTGTGGAATCTGCAATGCCAGCTTCCCTCTTCTTATTCAGTATCTCAAGCACAGAATAGATCGTAAGTGTTTATGCATAGGATGGTAGTGTCAGGTGAGCTTGTTCATCCAATCACTACGATACATTAAGCCAAGTATTCAGAGTCTCACACTTGATTTCAGTGTCAAGAAAATGGATACGAACATGCTGTTCTGAAAGTTAAAATATAGAATCCTCTACATATACTAATCTGAAGAAGTTATGGATCATCTCATTCATCATATTACTACTCCAGATCGAGGCTGTAATGAAATAAAGTTAGTTGTTTTTGAAATCTGACGTACAGGGGGTGGGAAGGTGGTAAAGGATCTGACTTTAATGTCAGGATGTTACATATTGTTGCAGATGCAGGTCCACAGAGTGGGGTGAGCTGTGAGCTGTGTGGTACAGCCTACTCCCGTCCATCCCCGTTGCGGGAGCATTACAAGAAGAAACACAGGATCAGTTTCAATAGCAAACCACCCTTGCCAAAGTCTTCGGATAAACAAGCATTGACTCTAGTTGAGCCGGATTCACAAGGGAGACGATTCAGTTTAGACTGTAACGATTCCCAACCTGACACTGATGATAGCAGTGGAACTAAGACTATTCACGTTGTCATCACAAGGGAAGATGATGACGAGAAGACACAGTATGACCAAGAACAAGACGGAAGTGACTGTAGTTCAAATGAAAACATTATAACTGAGAGTAAGCACTTGGGAGAAGGTGATAGAGAAGACATTATAAAAGAAACCTTTCAGAATGACATTGACAACAAAGTCGATGAACTGCAGACTGATGGGGATGTTGACAGGATGGATGTTGATGAGACTAGGTGTGAAGCTGAAGCAGTGTCTTCAGAATCAAACAAAGACACAGATTCAACTGCTAGTCCCGGAAAGACTTTGAGTGCTCAGCAGTCTTTGCAGGGTTACAATGAAGCTGAAGACTTCCATTTTGTACTGCTGAAAAACATGATCAATGGGAATTCGTTCAAGTACAGTAAAGATAGGTTTAAGTGCTTGCATTGTGAGTTTCAGAGCTACTGGAGGAACTCAATGTGTACTCACATGAAACAGATGCATAGAGACATGATGTCAATACATCAGAACATACAGATCAAACCACCTGAAGCCCAGTGTAACCAAGGCGATCAGAGCATCATGAAGATGTCAGATTATATTGCAAATTTAAAACAGAAGAAAACAAAACCAGTTGAGTGTAGAATACGAAGTGTTGAGAAGCAGGACTTGCCTGGAGAGTACTGTTGTAGTAAGTGCGGCAAGGAGTTCAACAGATTACGGTATCTACGCAAACACATGTTAGTTCACAAATCTGACAAGAAGTACCTGTGTGACGAGTGTGGGAAGGCTTTTAAGACTCGCAGTTATTTGAAGACTCATTACCGAACCCACAAGTCACGGGAATATAAATGTAGCCAGTGCAACTTCACGTCTTCTGTTAATGCAGTCATTCACGCCCATCGTCAGCTACATAATGATGGCAGTGTTATATGTGATGTATGTGGGTTTGCCTACGCAGATAAGTCAACTCTGAAGAAGCACAAACTAGTCCATGACCCTAATCGTCCATTCCCATGCACGTTCCCAGGCTGTACATGGAGGTTTCGGACAGAGGTCATGCGTCTTGGCCACTACAATTCCCACACAACAGAGGGCAAGTACCGCTGCAGCGTGTGTAGCTACATCTTCCGTCACAAGCACCATCTCCAGAGACATCAGAGCAACATGCATGGCATCACCAACACCACCAATGTAACCATAGTTGAGGAGGAAAAGAAGGAAGAGAAACAGACCCCAGTCTCTGATATTCCTGACACAGTTAACCTAATTGTCAATTCCGATATGAGTCGGGATCAGTTGCAAAGTGCTCTACAGAATGGGCAGTTGGTGATTGCCACAGATAGTGAAGGGAATACAATAAACTACGAAGTAGCTGATATAACTATGAATGTAACTTATCACACACTTCTTGAGGAAGATTCCCAACTAGGGGATGCCCAGGCCATACTTCATGTAGCTACTATTGATTCGCAAGATCCCAGTTAATGGTTCTTGTTATTAGTAATGCTAGATGCTTGCTTTGTAACTTAGCAGAAAAGTCATGATACAAGACTGTTGGCAAAATGTTTCAGTGGAGCCAGGACTGAAGCAAATGAAACAGCTCAACAGTTGGATGAATCAAGGAGGTGGGGAGAAGAGTGCACTCATGGGTTTGAATCCAGGAATGGTGATGATCCTTGGTGTGTCTGCACCATACAATTCCATGGTCTTGCTTGTCAGTTTCACTGGAACTGCTTAACATCTGTGGTCTGCATCACTCTGAGATTTTGTCCCTTGTAACTGCAAACGTATATGAACACTGCTTTTAAGTTTGCTCAGAGGAAATTGAAGAATCTAGTTCCAATGAAAACTGGTTCCTTTGAAGGAATATTTTAACAAAGATAACTTGGAATCAAGCATGTGGAAAGTTTGAAAAGATTTCTGTACTATTTGCAATGATAGATTTTGCTTACTTTAATGAAGTGGTGGGTGTTTGTTTTCAGCCCACAAAACTATCCCACTCACAACAAAATAGAATCACATCAGCTCAGATGTGTGAATCTGAACATATTACTCAATTCCCAGTTGTGTCAGCTCAATCACTTTGGAAATTTGCAAGAAAATAAGTTTTTACACAGCTAGTGAGATGTATCACTTACAGTCATAGATAGATCATTTGCAGTCCTTCTTAAAGGTACTAGCAGAGGTTGCGTTACTGTATGTATTTACCATGATGTAACTTGCTGCAGTTCCAGAATGATGGCAAGAACTCAGGGAATGTGCAATAAACAGTTTATAGTTACTTATGATTCTATGAGTGAACTTATAGAAGTCATGTGATAATCTCATTGTCATGTAGACTGATTCATGACTGTTATTTTCTACACTTGTATACACCATACTAGTAAATAATGAATGGGTGAACAGGTGTTGATGTGAGTACAGGTGTTGAAGGATGATGTGTGTGCAGTTGTTGATATTTGACAGGTGTACATGATGAGCGTACATTGTTTTGATGTGCTACAGGTGTAAAGGTGTTGATGTATGGTAGGTGTGCAGGTTACAGTGTTTGACAGTGTACATGTGTCAGTGTATGATGAGTGTACAAGTGTTGATGTATGACAGCTGTGCATGTCAGTGTTTGACAGGTGTACATATGTCGATGTACGACGAATGTACATGTGTCAGTGTATGATGGGTGTAAAGGTGTTAATGTATGGCAGGTGTTGATTTTTGGCTGGTGTACATGTGTCAATGTATGGTGGGTGTACATGTCTCAGTTCATGATGAGTGTTGACGTATTACAGGTATGCAGGTGTTGGTATTTGACAGTGTACATGTGTCAGTGTATGAAGAGTGTACAAGTGTTGATGTATGACAGGTATGCATGTGTCAATGTTTGACAGGTATGTGTGTGTGTTGATGTATTATAGATGTAAAGGTGTTGATTTGTGACAGGTGTACATGTGTGCGTTACAGGTGTTGATGTATTACAGGTATACAGGTGTTGGCGTATCACAGGTGTACAGGTTTTCAGGTGTTAATGCAGCACCCCGCAGTGGTGATCATGCTGTGAGCTGAAATACCATGTCTTGTGCTAGTCAGAAAAGATACAACATGGTGTTTATTCAGGCCAGAGACTCATCATGGACTTGCTACTATTTGCATGATGTTGGATGTGCAACGTACAAACAAGTTGCCCCCAGATCAGAGAGTTATCTGAATGTGTTATTAAAAATAGTTGTCACACTGTTTCCAGTATCACGGAGAAACAAATTATACCTTTCTAAATTAAACTTCTTTTCTTCTATTTCAGCATTTGTAAGTATGTACTATCCTCAGCATGATTATTGGTAGTATAAGGTTCAGTGTTATTAGTGTTATTTCCACTTCTCAGCACAAACCTGTTCACATGGATAACCATAAGTTTCTAGTATGTGTTCTTGATTACGTTACAAGTACTAGGCTACATCATATACATGGAAACATTGGAAGCAGTTGATCAGGCTTCAACACAACTGAATGTTTTGGAACAGGTACAAAACTTGTCATTAGTCAAGCAACAATAAAGGTAATGCATCAGAAAAATGTTCACGAATAAACATGAAAAAGGCTGTTTGTGTCTTGCACAAATGTGAGCAAGAATATTCTATTTATGCCATATTATGTAGATCTTTGGACAGCTGTTGACATTAGGTATTACATCTTATCGTTACAGTTGGTACATTGGAACTATGTTGTGTAGGAAACAGTATGTGCAGTTTCTCAGTAAAGCATTTAATTCCGATCCATGTGTTTAGCTGTTTGGCTGGGATATCAATGAGAACCAAACACACCAGCTCTGGGATATTCTCTGTCAGTCTCTTGATTTGGAGGAATAAAGAACATAATTAAACTCATCTCTGATTTCATTACTTTATTCATCAACAAACTGACCAAAAAGCTAAAGTGTTGTATCATCAATGGATTATATTGAAAGCATTGTTGACTTTTCAAAAATGCTCTTGTATTATCTTAAAACATTCCTTCTGAGTATATGTTCCCTGAGCATCAAAATCTAATGAAATTTTGTACGAGGGTTGGTACAGAACTTGAACAGTCGATTTTAACAGTGATATAGGATACAGAATAGTCTGTAAAATGAAAACCCACGTCATCACAGGAATATCTGGTTGTTGGAATATTGGTGTGTGCAGAACAATTGCATCTCACAACCTGTTTCACTTGAACACCAACCTGTCATGATCTGGGTTAGAATGCGACTTCAGTTACCCTGGTTGTTATGAGGCAACTTGCGGGATATGGTGGTCAGACTCGCTGACTTGGTTATCATATCCAACTTGTGTAGTACGATGCTCATGCTGTTCGTCACTGGATTGACTGGTCCTGAATCAGTTTTTTACAGACTGTGTCATAAAGCTGGAATGTTATTCAGCTGAGTGTTGAACAACAAATCAGACCAAACCAAAACTTGAACAGCAGTCTGGTTTTTGTTGTTTGGTATCATGATTCTCTGTGCAAGGATCAACTCAGAAATATGAAGGTTATATCTGTTGACTTAAGTAGATAATTATATGAGGACACATGTAAGGAATCCTTAATATACCTAAACTGAGATTTATGTAAAAAGATATATATTTCACATATAACACATTTTGACTTAAATGACTTTTTATTTTGGTTAAATGTTTGGGTGTAATTTAAGTAATTAATATTTGTTATTAAGCATACCCACTGTGACCTGTGCATATTGAAATTGCAACTTGGTAAAACCTTACTACAAAGAATGTGGGATGGAACTACTTTAAATAAAGAAGCTATAGGGAAATTTATTAGACTTGGCTGGCATTCTCTGCTTTAAGTGGTACTTGAAACAAAAATACAGAAATATGAAGGCTTCATTTTGATTTCTTTCTAGCCATAACTAAGGTTCTATGTAGAAATCCTATACTGAACAGAAAAAGAAACAAAACTCTGGTTGTTGTCATTAATAATGTCAAGTTTATAAATAGACAACATGAATGCTTACTTTTACGAGATTTTATATTTTCACAAATTATGTTTCTTTTGCTGTTCAGTATAGTTTGCATGTACATTGTATTATCTATGTTATACGTACATTCAAGACTGGAGCAGTGGGAGAGCCTACTGGTTAAAGTGTTAATCATCACACCGAAGACACAGGTTTGATTCCTCACATGGGCACAATGTGTAAAGCTCATGTTGTTCCCCATGGGGATATTACTGGAGTATTGCTAAATGTGGTTTGAAACTAAAGTCAGTCACTGTAACACAGTGCCATCATATAGCTGGAACAGTGCTGAGTGCAGCGGGAAACTAAATTCATTCACAAGACAAAAATAGTAATGCTTTACAATCCCTGGCATCATGATACAGCATATATCATATACTTAATAACTACTGAGAACTAGAACTCAAAGGATGGATCTCCAAGGTGATATGAAAGAATGACCTCCCTTTGTTCAGTGAGACTGGAATGCTTAACCAGAGTGATGCAGACAAAATACTTGAAGTGACTAGGTTCATTGTTTACCTGGAATGGATCTTTTGCATGTAAATTTCTCGGAGATATAACTTTGCAAATTACCTCACTTAAACTGTCCCGTTGTCATAACTGGGATATTGCTCAATGTGGCATAAAACTAAACTCACTCACTTAAAGTGTGCTTAATGTGCTCATTCGTCATCCAGGAATGTCTGTGCCATTCATGCTTGTAATTAATGGGTCGAATCTGTTTTCTTGTGCGATTATAATCCAGTCTCTAAAACTACAATTTGTATCTATGAATGAAAACATAAACTGACAATCTAAAAAGCAAAATATCAAGAAGAATGGATAACATATATTTTTTAACAGGCCTCTACATATGCATAGGTAATCTCAAGTTATACTAACCCATGACAGATTTCATAAAATGTTCATTGCACAAATGTAAAACATATCTTGACGGTAATCAAAATTAGCAGACATCTGCCTGTTGTTCTAACCTTTGATAGATGAGGACATTTTTGTGACTTATGCATCATGTATATGTTATAGTCAGATTGTGAAATTCGTGAAATGACTAAAAATGTCAGTCATTTTATGAAATTGATTGTGAGGATCAGCCATTTTGCATCATTCTGTTTAGCAACAATCAATATACTTCAGTTACTTCATGGAATTACACTTCATAACTTAATCTACAAAATCTAATTTTGACAGCAACTGTTGCACTTCAGCTTGGCTTTGAAGCATTTACACCTGTTTGGTTGACAGTTGCTGTGTTCAGAGCAGCCACACCTCACAAACCCCTGTCCACCTCATATAGATGAAATGACTGAAGTATGTCGATTGATGTTGCAAAAAAAAAGATGCGAAATGGCAGACCCTCTTAGTCATTTCATGAAATGAGTGAAATGTTTACTCATTTCACAAAATGACTGATTTCACAATCTGACTGTAACATGTACAAAACCCCCCATTCCACCTCAACATACTGCCACATATATGGTCTCTGTACAAAGGAATGATCATACACACTGAGATTCAAACACAAGAGTTACAAAGAGGTTCATCACCCAGAACTGTACTGAATCAGTTGTACACACAAATTCATCAAGAATACTGACAAGTTCATTTCAACACCAGATATGTACACTAATTTGTCAAGAAATCATATTTGTAGATATTTGCACAAGTAATTCAACCACAATCGTTCAAAACTGACTTGTTAATTTCCACACCAGCATCACAAATTCATCACCAATGCTAAATTTATTTCCTTCCTTCCTATACACAAGATATAATCAGCAGAAGATACATTAAGACAAAGGCCTTGCCCTTTGAGATCTGTTGTCAAAAAACTTCATTAATGCCAAATTGGAGACATTTTAAAGTTCATGATCTTCAAGTAAACAAGTCATCTGTGTACATAACCTTGCAACATGTTATTCACAAGAAGTTTGTATGAACATTTTCCACGGGTAAAGAAACAAGAGACTTTGGGACAATAAATCATATGTGGCTGATTGTTTGATAGAGCAGGGATAACATAATATTACTGAAATCTAAAATTATGTTAATTTATGGAAAGAGAATGCCTTAACTTGTCAGTCAAAGAGATATTCCTACAGCACATCCTTCATTTCAGTACCGGTATCTTTCACCATCCACCCTCCTTATGATACTCAGTAATGAGGGGCAGTAGGGTAGCCTAGTGATAAAGTGTTCACTTGTCATGCAAAAGACCTGGGTTCAATTCTCTGCATGGGTACAATGCATGAAGTCTATCTCTTATGTACCCTGCCATGATATTGCTGGAATAGTGCTAAAAGCAGTGTAAAACCATACTCACTGACTCACTTGTGAACTGTTAGAGAATGTGTTTCATTTATCATTACCCTTATCTTCCTATTCTGTTACCTTCAAACAAAATAATAATAAATAGTCTAATAGCCTCAAATGTTGAAGTTGTTTGTTGGGAAAGACATGAAAGATCCAAATTTGATTTTACAGGTACAATACAAGCACTGTTGGAAGTGAAGTTCGAGCCATAATCAAATTGTTGTTAGGCTTGGTTCGGAGATGTCCGAAGGTTCTGAATGAAACACCATCGACCCGTACCAGATGTGTTGTCCCTGTTTAATGACATTACAGTGTAATGTCCGTGGAATCTCCTCATCCTCCCACGTTTCTGCTGTCAGTGTATCCCCCCAGCTGCTAGCAGAAAAATACACCATTTTCATCTTCTTGACAAGCAGTTCATGAAAGGATGTTGAAACATTAGGATAAAATGCTCTATGTGAAGCAATGCTTGCGTTATCCATGAAATACTTTGCATACGATGAACATCGTGTCCGTGTGTGAATATCTGTGTCTATCCGTGGGACAGTGAGTGAGTGGGAAAATACCTGTTTTGGAATATCCATTGGAGGATAGATAATAAGCTTCTGAGCATCTGCTGAAATGTGAGGTGCAAACTTTATTCTCCACCAGTTGGGTATCTTCTCCACCAACTTGCTCTCAACATGCTGCAGTGTGTACTGACTCTGTATGTTTACCGATGGTGTGTGCTTCCCACCTGTTGATAAGGAAGACTTGACCGTGAAAGTTGTCTCCCCTATGTGGTCGAGCTTCAGATGCACATGCAGGGGAGCTTTGGGTGTTGTTGTCTGGTAAAAGCCTTTTTTGATCTCCAGGCTGACAGCTTTAGCAAAGGCGCCGATACCCTTCTTGTAGAGAGAGGTGAAGTCTATGAAAGAGTAATCCTGGAAGAAGGCAGCAAACTCCACTCTCCCCATCATGTCATATATCCTCCAGATGTCCGGCTGTCCTGTGGAGGAGCGTAAATAGCCCTTTACTTAAATATTTATTGGATCTTGGATCTGACAACTCTATTTTATGGCTATGAGGAGGTAATGATGAAGGGGAAGGTCATGAATTTTGTTCTGGGGAGATGGTGAGTTGTCATAAATTTTGTACATAAAAATATAAAAATACCATGCAATAAATATCTTTTGTACCATCATGTCATGAGGGGAGGCATTGATTTACTTCATGAAATGTGCATGGGAAGGAACACTCGCATTGTACATGCTTTTCCATAAAAATTATCATCACCCTCCAAGCCATAAATAAAGAATGGACCCATTTTCACAAAATAGAACACATCCCACTAACTCTGTGATTACTCAGTACATTACTTAATACTATTATAGTGCCTATATTCATATTTGCAAGATCAGTTAGACACCAATATACAGTTTAGCCAAATTCCCCATGTGGGTAATACAAAGTAGGTATCTCATTACTTTGGTCTCCGTACCACTTTATGACTGAAAGTTATTTACATTTTTGGACAATTCCCTTATTCCTGGAATATCTACATATACATCTCAAAGTTTCTTGGTGAAAGTGGGATTGAATTGATCTTTACCTGTGTAGTCAATGTCTTCATAACGAAGTCCTGGCAGAACCACGTCTGCTTCATGTTGGGAGGGATTCACAGCAATTCTCAAGTTCAGTGTTGGGTATGCCCTGCCACACATTAGATTGACACAAAATAAGTTAAAAAAAGTCCAGCTCTTTCACATTGCCTTATTAAAAAATAAATTATACAGCCATTGTAAACTGTCTTGATGAGATCTTAAATCTAGGCATACACTTGATGAAACAAATATATCGCTAAGTTAGGATGATAACTTATCTGACACAAATGAACTCTTGAGGACTAACAATAACTTTATAAATTGCAAACTGTAAATTGTCAAAAATAAGCTGCCCATTACTAGGTCAGTATGTGAACACAAAATGTCCTTTGTATGCAGTATGTAAAGGATATGATGTTAAATGTCGTTCAGGATGTACCCTGACTTAATCACATCAACACCTGGTATGTCAACCTAGGCCAGGCCAAACACTTGTCGGGTGGATCAAGAGAGGGTAGCAGGGCTCTGCAATTCCCCTTCTCCATTCTAAATTTCCCTGAAGAGTATTGCCCCCTAACCTTTGGTCTTATTGATTTATGTGCACCCCAACTTCTGCAAACCACTGGATCCATTGCTGGTTGTCCATAGCATGGCAATGTTCCCTGTAATTTGGGTCAACCATATTGCATCTACTGTGACAAGCACTGAGTAGATTACCATGGGGTCATTCCAGTCTTAAATCCCTACATCCTTGATGGTCTCTGGCCAAGGTGATAATTTCCCACATTCAGATCAACTTATTTCCCACAGAGTAAGAGAATATCTATTACATCATGAATAATGACCAGCCAAAGTGAATCAGTCAAGTCTTGTGATTTTCTGTAACTGATGCAATATGTGTGATTGACTTTCACAACAAGTAGTTTATAACCTCATTAAACGTCTGAGGGCTCCTCTGTACACAGACATGTTTTCACAGCTACTGAATATATGTACAGCAAATCCTCAATGACATGTGGTTTGTTGACATTTACAATCAATCCAAGGGAGGTAACTCTCATGACTGGCAAGTAAGCCAGTGGCTGGTACTTCATGGTGTATAACTTGAATTACTGCATACATACTAACAGAGATCTCACTATTAATGCTATTAATTATGAATTACTTTATGTATAATTACACTAAAACTGAAAAAACATAAACTAACAAAAATATTTTCTGTTTGATATCTTGGAATTTTATGTTTTATCAATACTAATTAACACCTATGTGTAACTTTTGTACTTGGTATCATAACAGATTGAATTATTTCTTAATTATTGCCCTGGTTTGGTTTTGTTTCAAAATCTGAAATGATTTGAAATTCATTTGAAATGTGTTTATTCAAGATCGACTCCCAGTGTGAGTTACACAGAAATAAGATTACCTCAAAGACAGTGCCTCATCCCCATCTTCAAGCCTGCAAGAGTGAGTGAGTGATTTTGGTTTAACACAGCTTCCAGCAATATTCTAGCAATATCATGGCAGAGGACACCAGAAATGGGCTTCACACACTGTGCCCATGTGGGAAATTGAACGTGGGTCTTCAGTATGATGAGCAAATGCTTTATCCATTAGGCTACCCCACTGACAACACACTGGCAGAAAGCATAGATAAAGAAACATCTGACCTGGGGTTTTGTGAGAGCAGGAATAAGAATTGTTTTCTTTCATTGCATCAAGTTATAAATGTCCTGCATGGTGAGGAAACTTAAGAAAACAAAACGTCCAAGTGTTTCATGTGGATATGAAAATTTTGGGCAAGTGGGAGATCAAAAGCACTGAAAACAATAACAGGCTTACATGTTTGTGGATTAAGGTAAACATAATGAAATGGTTCTTAGCCAATAAGAATCCAACATTTGTGTGTAATGTCACAATAGTATGATTCAGCGGTTCCTCCAGACCAACTTTGCTTATCCACGAAAAATCAAACAAGTCACTTCAGAGATTCCTCTTTTTTATTGTACTAGTAACAATGCTTAAACATGTTAAAAGGACAGATAAATAATACGTACATAAAATCAAGAGGAGTAATCAAAATAAAGAAATAGATGGGTTCATCTACATGAAACTTTAATAACGACATTTAATAACAGCTACTAGCTTATCTTGAGATGTATAAAAATATTTCATCTTGACCCCATCTTGGTATGACCTTGACAGTCATTCACACTAGCTCAACAGGGAGCATCTAAGAAACAGTTACCACAGTTCATCTTAAGGCAGTTCTCATTGTAAATTGTTCTTTTCAACATTTAGTGCGTGTACCCTGAGATGTTAAATACAAAATGGCTCTAAAAACATGTTCACAGTAGATAATACTTATAACAAACAATGTGAAAGAAAACAGTATATGAGTCCTCTGGTATAAAAGCACTATAGAATCACAGTATGACCCAAGCATAACAGACAGTCATAATTATCACAAAAACTTAGACACAGCAGCCAAAGTATTATAAAATTACACTGACCACAAGATATCAACCTATGAAAATCAGGTTTCAGAACTTTTGACCGTGTGTCAACAAAAATCTGAGAAAGTAGCAAGCACTAAGATCTGATTTTAATAAGATGTTATGGAGACTATTTCTTGTGTCTTGTGATCAGGGCCTGAGCAGTCTGATAAACATTTCATCATAATAATGCAACAGTAAGGGTAGCTTCTTAATTTCTTTGTTAAAAGACATTTTAGTAACAATGCCGGTCAAAAAACAAGGCATATTACACAAAGAAAATGGGAGGGTTCTTAAAGACATCACCTGAAAATGCTACCATGTCCCTTTTACATTTCTGTTCATCTCAGAGGTTTCACAGTTTAAAAATTTTCCTGCACAAATTGCATGGATAAATATTTAAGTTAATCAGATATAAACAAAGCTCACTTTTAAGCTACTGTTTGTTTTACACGTTCAATTATTTCATAGTTGAAGGAACCATAAGCTAATTATGAAACCTGTATGGCATTTAAATGAAGACACAAGAAGTGTAACACTTGCTTTATAGAGCATAACCAGTGAAACACAAGTTTAAAAGGCAAAGTAAGCAGGCTTTAAATAAGTGTATTTAAGTCTAAATGATAATATGCTTGTGTCACTAATTTATAAAACATGTTTGTAAAAAACATGATTTGAAAGGCTTTCTAAACTTCTGCTGTCACCCAAGGTGGGAAAATATGGCCAATATGTATGCATGCATGATAATATGATGTTCTCCACACTACTGAGAAAACAGAACGCAATAGTTCATTCAACCCACACCCTATAACATAAGTCCATAAATAAAATATGTACCTATCACCAACACTAGCATGCAAGCAAGGGCTCATTCCTTCACTAAACAGAAGAAACAGTAAAACATATCCTCTATTGTATTAAGTCCTATATACTTCACAAATAAGCAAGTAAATAATTCATGACTAATGACCACCACAAACGTTTCCCATGATAAGCCATGCAGTGTTGCAGTATTATGTATTTTATAGAGAATCTGACCTATTCGAAAACTGACAAAGAATGGTTTTGGATGATAAATAGAATCTCATCCCTGTGTCTACTGGTATCAAATATATCACCAGCAGTCGATAAAGTAACAAATATCCAAGGTTTGCTGAGGATATATTTACCTTTATCAACGAGTATGTCGTATTGTCATATTGTCAGACTTCATCAATGATAAAAGTTGTTCACATCATTTTTGTCATTACAATCACTTTTTCATAGATGTAACTGACTTTTCAAATAGAATATCATGGACAAAAGTAACTAAACTATGATTGTTCCTGCCTGGTTCTTATATTCATAGCTTTGGTATACTCACTGCAACATAACAAGAGTGATTGTTCTAGTAAAATGAAAGTCTCTTGTTGAGGAAAGATAATTGAATTTGTAATGATAATATCGCTATAACAATGACTTTGGCTGGTATTTAGTACCATCCTGAACCGAAATTCGAGTTCCATCACAGCATGTGTGGCAAACACCTGACAGACTGCTGGTCTTGTACATTTAGCACTTTAATAACATCCATGAGCAATCGTTTGGTGCTCAAAAACCTAGAAAAATATTCGGAGCAAACAAGGATTCAAACTTACAGTAGGTTCCAGTGTACCCATGTTAACTTCAGCCTATCAATCTGAATCTGCCATGCTCTGAATACTGGCAATGACCAGCTCTAGCTACATATGCATAAGACAATACATTGGTTTTACACATGACAGGTGAACAAACTTATTCTAAATCAACATTTTTGCATAATTAAATATGTTACATAAGGGGACACACTAACATGACACTTATCAGACAAACATCTATCTTTTCACGGTTCACCAGTCAGATTTTGCCCAAGGCAGCTAACTCTAACAATTCCGGATTTTCACTCTTTAATGACTAGATACTCTTCATCTAGTTGTGGATCTCCATATACTATTCCTTACAAAAGAAAGTTCCTGAATTTCATGTACACCAAAACTTGAGAATTAAAAGTTGGACCAAAAGTTGTTTGGAAGACGTGTGATGAGGATGATAGAAGAACTATTATATCTACCACTGAAGATCACAAAGGCTGTCACATTAACACAGGTATAAATACCTTTATGGAAAACCTATCATCAGATGTCATTTTCATATCTCATATTCCATATTATGCAAAATGGCTCTGATATTTAACACTAATAAAAACCTTAAGAATGTACACAGATGCTTATTCACAGGTAGGCAAGGGATAACAGTAGGCGTACATCAGACCATATCACCTGAGGGAGAAGCATATAACATATTTATCTTACTGTCATGTTAAATGCACAAAATATCATTTTATTTCATTCTGCAGATAGCTATCCACTATACAACATGTTAATGTGTCACTGACTGATGAAATTAAAGTAATTTCCATGAAGGTAAGATAAAGATATATATATACACATATAAAATATAAATGTTAAAAGTCTTGGTGTACTGAGACTTTCCCCTGGATGCTGTACTTCCAAGTTGAGCATTTTCACACAACTGGGACATACATCCCAGTAGTAATACTACAGATGAGCTGCTTACTCTATCCCTCAATGAAACATAACCACTGTACCAGTTTGTAACAAACAAACTAATTCAGGAAGCAGTAAAGCCACAAAATATAAAATAACTCATGACAGTAAACTAGATATGTAATGAAAAAGTGGGAAAGTAGAAAAAACAATACTATACCCTATTGAAAACAAATTAATAAAACAATTCACATTGTAAGTACCAAATTTCATGTAAATATCAACATTTTAAAATAATTTGGGACAAAAAATCATAAAAACAAGCAACCTATTCCTAACAATACTAATCCAGATTAATTTGGTTTATCTCACAGTTTAACAAAGTTATTTTCTGATCTGTTTCTGATGCAGAGTGCCCACACTTGATCCAAAGACTGCAGGATCTTGTTATCCATATGAAACACAGAATCTATTTTAGTGCACAAAATATAAATCAGACACATTGTCTGGAAACCTCTGTATCCAATAGGATCTGAAATATTTCATGATCGATCACAGAAAAAGTTGTTTAAGAAATCGTCATGTTGCGCTCTTTTAACGCTTGACACCGACGAATGACAAACGGCTGGCGGAACAGTGCTGGCACTCTCTTCAGGTGTAACTGAGCACTGCCAGGTGAGATGACCCCTCCAGGCAGGAAAGAGCCAGTGCAGTTCCATGATTCTTCTTTAAATGAGGATCAAAACAAACTTTCTATTTTCAGAATATTTTTATCAGTGATTTGTGCCTCATAAATATTAGGCATAAGTCAGCACTGCATTTAGTAGCACATTAAATATCTGTGTCAAAAATAAATTGTATGCGCACAGTTCTGAATTGAAAATAAAATAAAGGCCACCATTGTTTTGTGGATATTTTTACATCCTGTTGTTCTGTGTAATTTGATTTCTCTAAATTATCTATGCCTCTATCATTTAGGCAGCAAAACAATTTCTGTCTCAACATAAAACTATTTAGAGAGACCCCAATAGATACGCATTGAGGAAAAGTAGTAGAGGGAGTGGGGGGGGTTGAACCAGTTTAGAATTTGGCTTGTTTTTGCTACAGTTTTGCTACATTTTGCCATGCATTTACCAAACAATGCTCAGCAAAATTGTAGCAAAATTGTACCCAAAACAAGCCAAATTCTAAACTGGTTCAGAACCCCCACTCCCTCAAACAGGGGTATAAGCAATGATAATACACTTATCGAAGGAGAGAATAAAACTGTATGATATGTTCAGTGTCATATTCAGATCAACACATAAACTATTCACTATCTGTAACTAAAATACACTACAGAAATAGTAAAAATATGTCCTTTATAAAAATAAAGGATATTGCACAACACTTCACACAAATACAGTCAGGACGCATTACTCCGCACCCCGACAATCCGATTCCCGCGATATCCGAACAATAACTAACTGTAACCAACCTGTTGATTCATTAATCCGGTGCTTCACTCTCCGTATCCAGAGATTAATTAGTGGTAACAGATTAGCTAATTACACATAGTTTTGCTTCATTAATCCTGCGGTACATCAAAAAGGTTCGGATAATCCCCTCAAACCGTGAGCCTCATTCAGTGGTAATTGTTAAGTGACACTTCCGAGTTGAACGTGTCGTTAGTTTGTGATTTTGATCAATTAGGTCTCACTCTTGGTTAGTTTGAGTAATGCCTGTCGGCAAGAGCACAATTTCGAAAACAAAGCCAGTGTTTTGTGAGTGGCTATGATCATTTGACAGACAGATGCGATCACGTGATTGACACGTGATCTTACTTTGTGACAGTGCTGCCAGTCACAAGTGTGCCAATGTCAATCTGAGCGACGTGAAAGTTCATTTCTTGACCCCAAACACCACAACGCACAATCAGCCAATGGATGCTGGCATCATAAGAACTTTCAAGGCCCACTACAAGAAATATCTCGTCAAGTATTTCATCCAGTGTGCCGACCAGCCACAAATGCTTATTCTCTGAGAAGCACTTCATTTTGTGAAAACTGCCTGGTCCGAGGTGAAAAGTTCCACCATTCAAAACTGTTACCGTCATGTAGATTTCTTTCACGAGTGAGTTTTGTTACGTGTATGCATCATCTATCCAGACATGATTGTATGCACTGATTGGTTGTTATATGAATATTCAAGTTGTTATGTCCACAAACTGTAATAAAGTCTTTTGAAACTTGTTTACATTTGTATGTTTTTGTATTGCCATGTCAAAGGGAAGTAACACTACTGTAGTTGTGTTCATAAAAGTTCGTTTCAGTAGTCCATACGTTTCACTATCCAAACGTTTTTGATGACAAACAGAAGTGTCCGGATTAACGCGGCCTGACTGTAGCTCACTACAGTTAACTATGTTGTAAGTGAGTGGTCCAGAGGTGACTGAGTTAGTTCAACACGAAGATCTAGGTAGGTGGAGACACTCATGGTTGTATCCCAACCTGATCAGGTCACAATACTGGGAGATATGCAAATCATTTCAAACTATTGAAATATCGGCTAAATGAGAAGACTGGCAATTGTAATGGCCAAAGTATCCCATGAACATAACTTAAGCAATCATATATATGGGAATATATTTTCTTAACAACTAGTTATGGATCAATAACATGATGAACAGAATTTTATACTAAACTAAAATAATCACCACCCAACACTGAATGTCATCATCACATTTAGCTAAGAGCCAGAGAGTTTAGGGTTGTCCAAATCACACTCTGACTGATACACCAGGGGTTCATGCAAACTACTGACATTAATAATGGCATTACTTAGGTTAATAGTATTTGTTCTGACAGGCACATGATGACAGGAAGACAAGAGTGTTGGACTGATGATGAAGGCTTTGGCTAGTTGTGTTATTGCCAACAATACAGGACACAAGCAGTTTCATGTAAATACCAGTAATTTGAGGGTATATGGTTATTATTATGCATTTTCTGTTGCCCTGATCATTTTGCTGAAGGGGTCGTTGTTGGCACAGGTACTACAGAAATATACCCCAGGTACACATTTACTTTGGCTAGGGTACATGTCTGTAGTATTCAACAACTCAAATTTCTAACTGCTTTATATGTGTTAAGCAAAGGCAATTACAATGTTGGTTTTAGGCCCAAATCACGAATCATTGAGTGAGTATGCCTTGATCATAAATATAATTTTTTGTCACAAGGAAAACTAGGTAAGGACAACAAAAAACACTATTCAACCCCAGATTGGTGGTATTGTCTTCAGCCATTGTGGCTGTCTTTGCAGGTATGTATATGTTATACATTAATGGCAGGTTTGGCCTCTATGATCCTTACATATCAGAATATAGCATGAGCAGCTGCAAGCATACTCTCACTCCAATGCCCATGGAGAACTATTGAAAACTGATGTATACCTAGACCCACAGACTATATTTGAAGAAAGAACCATAACATGACTATGCATAGCCTCCATCATAGTCTCTGGACAAGGACTTCAGCAGTGTCTGCATGGGATGTCGGGTCTACTTCATTTCCGTTGTCGTGGGCATCCGGGTTTTGATCATTTTCTTCAGGATTTGTTTTGTGCGAGCTGATGTTGCCATTTTCTGTGAAGACAAGCAGTATGAGAGTTTAAAACATCACGTTTATTAAATGGACATGTTGTGTCACCAGTAACTGCTGCATGAAATAAATGTTACAATGAGACCAGCATATGTATATTGTATAACTAAGGGAGCATTCATAATTTTTGGCTAGGTGTGTGCGTGATAATTTGTTTTATGGAGTAGCATGTAGAATGAGAATGCTTCCCCACCAATTTTTGTACAAAGTAAGCCATTCCCAATACATGAGATGTACAACATCAATAACCCGTTCTCATACTTTTGTATGAAGAATAATGTTCAAATGCACAATATTGCTTACCTCTCCAGAACAAAAAGGGTGAGCTCCCTTCAAATCATGTCTCACCCACACCCACGAGAGAGAGAGAGACAGAGAGAAACAGAGAGAAAGAGGGGGTGGGAGTGGAGAGAGAGAGAGAGAGAGATTATGAACAGTCCCAAATATCCTATAAAAACCTACAACATGATATGTTATTGACCATGTGGAATGACTGACATGTCTTGGAATTACACCCCATAGACTGACACCCTGTTAAAAAAAAACTCACAGAATGGTAGTCCTGATATGTACACTGATACCTCAGAAAATATGTATCAGTAATCAGTAAATAATAAATAAACAGAAGTGTTGTTGCTTCCGATCTCATCTGCTATGACTTGACAACTTCAGCACAAAATACACATATCTTGTCAGATAAGGAACACATTCTCAGGAAATAGGGAAATTGGTGCATTTTATTAATACTGAGTACCATGTATACCTTTCCCTAAGGGTGGGTGAGTGAGTTTAGTGCTATGCCACACTCATTAATATTCCAGCTATGTGGTTGCAACCTGTAAATAATTGTGTTTGGACCAGACAATCCAGTGATCAACATCATGAGCACTAATCTGCGGAACTGGGATACGATAACATGTGTTTCAACCAAGTAAGTGACTTTGACCACACTATCCCGTTAGTCGCCTCTTACACCAAACACGGGTTACTGAAGACCAATTCTAGCCCAGATCTTCATGGGTATGCACTGTTTCTGTGACTACACACTTACATATGGTCAGAGAAGCATTATCATAAATATTAAGCAAACTATCTCATTAAAAGTAAGCAAAGTTCCACTACAAACTGAACACAGGTACAAACTTCTTCAAGACAGACTACTGATAAATCTGAATTGTCAAATTGGCAATAAATAATTTTTTTTTTTATAAAAACAAACACCCTCCTGCCGGATAAGCATGCAGCACTCATAATTAAACACATGTGACATAACCCCACCATCTGAATAGTGCAGGCAGCGCCGCCTGTCTGCTCTCATAGCTGCACAGAGAAACACTGTCCCACTATAAGTTCCTTGTATCAATCAGGCAGTCTCAAGCTGTAGCGACTGAAACTTTACCCATGATAGAGGTTGTGGGGACGGTTTGGGTAATTAAAAAATCACTGTCATCTGTCTCCCCAACTGTTCAACAATTCAAGGTGCCAACAATATTCAAGAACTGACCAAAACATAATTTCTTTTATTAAAAAAGGCAACCTTGACCCTTGACTTACATAACCTTTACAATTCCCAAACAGTGATGTGTCTGAAAAAGGTATATTTTAAGTATACTGATAATGCATTTTCTGAAAAATGGTGATCATAATGTAGTAGTGGCTATAAGTATCTTGATCTTGACCCCAAAAAAGACATATGAAAAATTATGACAGGCCGCAAATTCCAAAATGGTCTAAAAGTAGTCCTGCATTAGGTAATTTCAATCTGTTGATCATCCATACTCAGTTCATAGGTGTAGAGAAGGATAATAATAAACAGAGACCATATGTCAGTATATGGTCTCTGATTACAAAGAAGCAGTGATGCTGCATCAAACTACAGGTGAAACCAGTCCAAGAGTGAAAGGATTTTCCAACTCCTCAATTAAAAGTTCATGCTAATGTTGTTCAGCTCTAAACAGACCAGCCTTTAAGCAAACAGTTTGTAGGCCAGTGTTGAAGCTTATACAAGGAGATAGATCATATTACCATCCTACATTACACATTTGAGGAGTTAATGTATTGCTTAGGGCCTAGGTTTGAACCCTTGTCTATTTACACATACAATTGTACATTGAGTGGTTAAGGACTGCCTATTTGAAATTCAGGAGGTGAAATTGGGGGCAGGAAGTATCTGTTACACATCTCAGTATTATTCACACAACCACAGTAGTTTCTGAGAAAAATGAAAGACCATAGTATACTCGCATTATGGTTTGTTGCCAAGGAAACATAAAAATGTCAGATTTTTTTCTAAATACAAAAACATCTAAAAACAGCAATTTGGCATGTGTTTGCTACATATGCAGAGTTTCATAGCAAAATACTAAACAGTCGTTACTTAATATAAGACCATTGTATTTCTTTGTATTTCAATGTTAACACACCAAGTTTTTGTTATTGAGTAATCTAAAACATCCATTGTCACCAGTTCAGCATACATTTGATTGAAAGCAGTTTCCAAGTATGAATGCTACACAATTTGTTATTACAGAAATAACAAAACATCATAAGACTCTTGTTCATATCTTTCTCACACATGCACAATGAACTATAGAATATAAAATAGCTTATAAGTTAATCTAATTCATGAATTAATTAGAGCAATTGTCAAACATAAAAAATATACTTTGTTGCAAACATTTTTAAAAAACAATATTTAGGTAAATAGTTTTAAAATAAAACATTCTGCTTTGTTTTTATTGCAACGATCACTTCAAAGAATGTCAAATAGCCAGTCCATGAATGGTTCATTAAATATTATTGTGTGCATAGTTGTCAAAGCCTTTCACTGGCATAAGCGTCTAGCCAGTACAGTCTGAAGTATACAGTGTGTCTGCAGACTCAAAAGCTTATAATATATATTGACAGCAATGTATTATGTTAATCTGAGAACAAACATGCTTGAAATCCACTCAAGAGTTGAAAAAGCCTTAGTACAATGCTGGGGAGATAGGCAGGATACTTGAAGGAGTGACCTACACCAATGGACTGAATAAAACAAAACTCAATTTGTGAGACTGAGTAATCAACATTTTGGCATAATTAAATTTCTAAATGACAAAACCAAACATATTTCCATCTTATTGCAATATGGGAGAAAGCTTAAATTACATACCACTCTAAACCTTGTTTTGGGAAACCAACAAAACAGTTATATATTAACCAACATTCATGATAAAATACAACACAAATCATTACCTGTGGTTGCACATTGTTCGGACAAATTACTGTCACAAAATATATGAATAAACACTCTGTAAGAGATTATGGAAGACTGTGCAAAATCAGCTTCAAGCTCTAGTAGAAGATTTGAAGGTGTGAACGCCATTAGGTATCCAGATTCTAAGTACACAGATTTTACATGACAAAATGGAGTTACTGGGAATACTGTTCTTGTCAGCAATCTCCACATTAATCCAATGACAAACAAAAAATGTGTAAGTTATTGTGGGTCCTGTTACCCAAAGCTATCATAGTGTACGACTGTCGTAAGTCTATGTTGAAGTATAGTTACGACAGTCGTAAAGTTACGACTGCTTTCTGAAACAAGGCCCTGTCAAATTAAGAAACTGAACGAACATGTGCAACAAACAATTCTGGGTCCTGTTACCCAAAGCTATCATAGTGTACGACTATCGTAAGTCTAGGCTGAAGTATAGTTAAGGTAGTTGTAAAGTTACGATTGCTTTCTGAAACAGGGCCCTGTCAAATAAAGAAACTGACCATGTACAACAATATGACATGTGCACTTACCTCCTTTAGCATATCTTGTCTCAGCTTATATTCCTGTCTGGCAATCTGAAGCTCCACCCACTTGGGTACGTCCGGGATGAAGAATGCCACAGCAGCCTTCACCGCCAATACAATATGCTGCAACATTCATTCACGTCATATCACAAGACTTTAGCTACATGGCATCTGTAATTTGGGGGCCCTAAAGTTCTCAGAAACAAAGTTCACATAGATTTGTAATTATATCACTTGAAAGACATTGTTCAGACTTCATCTTGTAAGGAAAATCTCAAATTGCTTTAGAAGTGAGACTCGGAAAGTAATTTGAGTAGGTTTACCGGTACACACACAAACAGCAAATTCTGAGCACTTACACAGTGATGGTATGCTATCACACTAAAAATGTAAGATTCACCCTACCTCAACTGCAACAAAGATGAGAACGATGTTGACAGCTGTAACATTGGAAGGAAGGAGTTTCTGTACCTCAGGGTCCATCCCAATCAGGGCACAGTTCGTCATTACTGAGATGACCCCAATAATCTCAAATGCCACCTGCAAACAAATACAGGAAATGTTGATTAAAGCTGATAAATTGCCCTCAGATAAACAGTTACGACTCTCCTGGATTAATAGGTGATTGCAAGAGACCTGTGGCAAGATGTTAACAGACCTACCACAAAGCACATTAACCTCCACATATCTCTAAGGATAGTTACCCACTTTCTGTCTAATGGTGCCTTCAGACAAGCAGAGTGAAGACCCATGGTTAAACAAGGGCAGTAGGTGTAGCCTAGGGGTTAATCCCTGTGAAGTAGGCCATTTGTTTCCCTGGGCCAAAATTTCCCTGTGGAAGATTACACCCAGTGGGGTTAAAGTTTGGCCTGTTACACTGAGTTTGATTCCTCTGGGCACAACGACCTCATCTCATTTTATTATGAAGGGATCATCAACAAAGGTAAGATCCAAATGGATATTGTGGTTCACGAGATGTGAGTCATTACAACACATTGGGGTATAATATTTGTAAAATAATTGCAGAAAATGAAAACAATATGTCATTAGGGACCTCTTTGATAATGGTATGTCCTCAGATAACATCATATAAAATATGTTCAGAATGGTCTTGGATGAATTCCCTTCATAATCAAGACCCAAAGATTTGGATTGTTTGATTCTGATTGATTCTTGGGGTTGTTATCTAAGGACACACCCATTTTGATTTTTCAAAACAAGCTCTTTCAATATATGTGAAGGGGAGGTCACTTTAACAAGCCATTGCACTTTCAAACTGCTTGTTTATTCACTTTAATATCTAAGCTTGATTCTACCGGACGTCTACCAATCTAAAACACACAAAATGTTTCTTACAAATTTAGTTTCCTGAAGTTTGTGATGCACTTATTGCAGATTTTGCATTTTTGGGGTTACCAAGATAAAAAGTCAAACAATATGGGGATTGTGAGGCGGGAACATAGGAAAAACAGTTTGCTTGAGGTTCACTAATAATATGTAGAAAAATCAAACGTAAGCTGCATTTATATCATTGTCCTGGTGAGGCTCACTATGGTGACTGAAAACATTATTGCCATGCTACTCTTCAATCAGTCAATACTAAGCAATAAACTGTTATTGTTCCCAAAATGATGATATATGTTCCCCTTCCTTGAATGGTAGGTGGGAATGTAATTACACCTGAGATGACCGTCTGTGAAAGGGGCATTATATCTTCATGGAGTGGGGTTCTGTAGATTATAAAATATAATGAGGCTGACTTTCTATTTACCTGCCATGCACCAATGTTTGGTACCGACTCCGAGAACGGCCTCTGGAAGATCCTGCACATCTTGAAGGCATCAGTTCTGATTTCTGTGATGTTGTTGAGAAGTGCCCACATAGCAGCCAGTGGAAATGCTGAAGAGAATAGGTAGACATAGCCGAATTGCAGGAACAGCTCCAGGTAGTCGTCCATTGGACCCTACAAAATAATCATACTGCATAGTGTATGATATCAGCTATTCAGTGGAGAAAACAGTTTATAGTTAGTGATTCTTTTTCACCTTTTGTAAAAATTTGTTTTAGTTGGTAAAAAATATATATCTTGAATCAAACTGAGATGTCCCCCAAACCTTCGTCTACTGATAATGGAATAAACTAAAATTAAAATTAAATTAAGATCAATACTGATTTTGTTTAGAAAACTCTAATCACAATTTGAATGACAACTGCCAGCAAATGCAGAAGGCTATTGTGAGAAACTGCATGTCAATTGCATTGGTGACCATTTTCAATATTTTGTGTATATATTTCTATAATGAAACATAAAAAGAAGTGGTGCTGTGAAATGTTTGATAAAGAAAATACAGAATAAGAAAGTTTTATCATTTGATACTTTTCAGATGGCAAGTGTACTAAGAAGATATCTGAAGCCACAAACTGGCAGCTATACAATCAGCACTGTATGAGATGGCTGTAAACAGAAAGGGGTTACACTGACATCATAGGGGTCCATGGTAGCCTCCAAGTTGGCCTGTTTCTGCACCACCTTCTGCACATCGTTCCGGCCGTTTACCATCTGCAATGCTTCCGTCTTCTTTAGCACAGTGTCCAGCTGTCTGGCTCTGCGCCGGAAGATGAAGAACGGTACGATTGCCTCTCGGATTTGCCCAACGACCTGAGACGTTATGAGCAGGCACGCCAGATGCTGAGAAACAATTAAGTCAGGGTCACATTCAAGTGTACTTATTTCTTTACATGGAGGTATCAAGTGAATGCAGGTCAACAGTGTCTGTAAGAGAGACTCATATTGGGATCAAAATGTCTGTCCTTCCTGTTTTGTTTTTGTCTTTGTTGCCTCCCTATGGCAACGATCCTGGGCAATGATCCTTGCCAATGCATGAAATTATAAACTGGTCAAAACATTTACTTTCACACTATCAAGAACCAGTTCAGTAATCCTAAACCCCTTTTTCAGCCATGTTTACTGTTCCCTCAGCATTCTCACAATGACAAGGGAACTACTTGTTGTTATCAAATATAATATAACACTATTCTTGATTAATATTCCTGTCTGCTAACATCCAAGATACATAAATAGTATGTGATGCACCAAATGCTTTGCTTGCATGTGAAATGTATGTTCATCTCATGTGACTTAACAGAGGTTTTCATTGATCTTTATTATTGAAGGTATAATATATATTAAGTTTAATTTCACTCCAGTCATAAAAACTCAAGACAAAGCATACATATGCATTTCATTGACTCATTAAAGTGACCTTGACCTTCAATGCCATTAATTCATATGTAAAAAAACTAGTGTCACTGGAAACAGAGGAGGTATTTGAGATAAGGTGTGTCATTGGGGAAAAGCCATTCATTATCCTCCCTTTAAGAAGTGTATGACATGTTCATACTTACACTGTGTAGGACATTTCTGTCTTGCATGTAGAAGGCCACATAGAACAGTGAAATGAAGCAGTTCACAAAGTCAAACTGAAACAGAGAATTGTCACACATTAACGCTTTGTGTCTACACCAGAATACTGAGTATATATCAATACACTCATCACACATTTGCACAATGTGTCTATAGCAGCATAGAACTATTTTGCTGTACATTGTGTCAAAAACACCAGAAATGGGATTCACACATTGTAATAATGTGGGGAATCGAACTCAGCTCTTTGACGTGACAACCAAACACTTTAACCACTAGGCTACCCCACTGTTCATCTCTACACACATGACAGGCAACTACATGTGTATAAGTCATTACAAGTTCAGTTTATTTTTAGCCAGACTTGTCCAAAATTGTATCAAGGTCACTGATGACAATTAATTATTGTTCATTTACTTGACAAAAATAATAGTGACGATACACTCGTCTGCAAGCTTCCCATCCTACTGTTTCTCACGGGCTTCTGGAGATAAAACTGAACACTACCTGGCCATAAGTGCGTGAGTGAGTGACTTTAGTTTTATGCTGGTTTTAGCAATATTCCAGTAATATATAACAGGGGTAATCCAGAAATGCGCTTCACACATTGTACCCATGTGGGGGATCAGCATGGTGGGCAAATGCTTTAACCACTAGGCTACAACACCTGGCCATAAGAAGAAGAAGATGATGATGATGATGATGATGATGATGATGATGATGATGATGATGATGATGATGATGATAATGACACAAAATATTAACTAATACCATATTCTTTCCCGAAACAAGTTAACAAACCAAAGACAAGTGTCTAAGGCAATATGTCACAAGAGAAAATAAGGTGGTTCAACTAATTACAATGTGGTACTCACCAGAACTAGTTTGATTGTAAAATGGTTGTCATAGGCAGACTGGTATCTGTGGTTTTCTGCAATAAAACAAATCATTTCAGGTATTCGTGAATAAACAATGTCATTCAGAAAGTGGTAACATGTAACAAATCTTATATTTATGATTACATTTTCTTAGGAAAGCACAGATTCTACTGGTTTTGTTTGGTTGAGTCCCACCCAGGATTCAAATCCACATTCTGAGAGTCAGGCGTCTAACTGCCAGCACACAAAGTCAGCCATCTAATGGAAGCTACTGTGTACTGTGACTAGGCATATGTCAGTTAGTATTTGCCACGTGTATCAAAATTACAATGTACTGAATAAGAAAATCTCTCATATTCATAATATGTTTTTGTATACACTTAGTTTAGAGCCACTTTGGTTTTTCGGATGTGTCACATATGGCCTTCGCCTTACCCCAATCGTTCAGTTTTTTGGCCACCATCCTGTAGATGCCATTCAGTATGCCGATCATGACAGCATACACAGCCGTGGGTGCGTACAACATCAGATAGTTGATCCAATGTTTCTCAGCCTCATACACACTGTCCGCCCACTCCTGCATCCAGAAATATGCCAGCATGACAAAGAAAGCTGCCACCAGACACACAGATATCACAGGTACTGTAATCAGATAGAACCTCATCTGACGCTTCCATTTGGGGAAAGTTGGCTCTGGCTTCTGGGTAACAGGGTTCCGTCCAAGAGTGCCATGAAATCTTGCCCTGGGCTCTTCAAATTTGGCTGACGCAGAATCCATGCTTCCCCACTGATATGTGAGCTCGGCACAGTACCGTTTCCATGCCTCCAGGAATATAGTGGACCAGATGAGGTTGAATACAGCAAATATTGCCTCCCTGTACATACTCCGCCATGATGTAACAAGATATATTACCCCAATCAGAGCTGGTGGTATCAAGGAAATGGTGTACAGGCCCAGAAATGCAAAGTAAATACCGATCTTCTCGCCAAAATATTTTTGTATACGATCTGCAAAAAAACATGAAAGGGTTTGTAATAAAATATGGAAGAAGAAACAGCTGGAACTGTTTCCTGATTATTGGCAATGTGATTCAAGATTATCAAGCACAAAAACTGTACAGGTACCTACATTTATTGGTATTCAGCGGAAGCAAGCATCAACATGAAGCATTAGTATTTAAGTGCTATGTACCATCCTTTCTACATTTATGAGCTTCATGCCATAAACTGCCTAGTTGAAGATGATGTTGAAGATGATGTCTGTTTAGTTATTTCAAACTCACTGTAGATTTGGATGATTTAAAATAAAAATTCCAGGAAGTGTCTAGGACGTGTTACTGAACACTAACTTTGTTAGAAAACTGTGAATAAAGAAAGAGAAAGAGAGAGAGAGAGAAAGAGAGAGATGGAGAGGAGTGAGAGAAAGAGAGAGAGAGAAAGAGAGAGAAAAAAAGATATGGAGAGGAATGAGAGAGAGAAAGAGAGAGAAGGAGTGAGAGAGACAGGAGGTACGTGAGTGGCTGAGGAAGTGTTGTCATTGTATCCATGTGAGGAATCAAACTAGAGTCTAAGAGTCACATTAACCCCTGTGCTACCCAAAGACAGACCACCACTTCATGGAGCATTTACATCAACCCCTCTTCTCTAAAGACAAAACAGAAGTTAAACAGACCAGCAGTGTTTTTCTACTAACGTATAGGTTGCCTGCTGAAAACTTTGCGGACACCGCACCAGTCGTCTGCTAAGTTCTTCAAAGTATCCTCATCATGTAGGGGAAACAACTGCAGCACAATTTGTCGACTCTGGTACTTCTTGACTGGAATGTCAGATCACATGCTGTTTTCATGGAACACACACAGCTGTTACCTCCACTACTTATACATCCATCAAGGACAAATCATTTAGCCACGAAATATTGATCGACATTTGTTTTTCCTAACCTACATCACTGATACAGCTTGACATTTTGGTTATCCCCACATGCACCTCTGATATAACGACCTACCTGGGCTGCAAATTTCCATTACTCCCTGTGCACATTATTGAAAAATAATTTTCAAGTCTTGGTTGCATATTTCAGTTACTACTCACATATTACATGATAAAATAAAAAATCATAATGGCAGCTGTTATTTTCCATATATTACTATTACTAAATGAATGATCTTGGGTGTATATTTCTATTATTTCCCTACTTATGCTCTTCCCAGGGTACAGTCTGTGCTGCTCATATCCGGGAATGTGGGCATCCATCTCCCCTGCCCGAATACCCTCCAGTTCCTTCAGGATGATCTTCTGTTTTTCTGCCATGGAGAAAAATGTACCAACATCTCCTGCAACAACAGAAATCAAGTTACACATTATTTTGCTTGAAAAGTGACATGTATCAAAAAGAAATAAATTTTCTCTCTTAGTATTTTTTGCTTCAATCCTCATTAAATAAGAAAAAATAACCACTACTGAAATTTGAACTTAATTACAAGCAGAGTTTTATATATGAACCATTTTGTAAAGTATGCAGAGAGTATTACACATACATTTTACTTTATCCATACTCTAAAAAGCAAATAAAGATTTGTCTGATACTAATACTCCAATATAGTAGCATGGAATTTAACCTGATCTTCATGTCAAAGGGGGGGAGAGAAAGAAGAGGGCAGGGGAGGAAGCCTAAGATTTAAAGCATTTGCTCCTCATGCTGAGGGTCCGGGTTTGATTCTAGACATGAGTACAATATTGGAAGCCTATTTTCACCACAGTGATATTGCTGGAATATTGCTAAAACCTTTGAAATAGTATCCTTACACACCCTCTTAAATCAATCTCACTCACTCACTCACTCACTCACTTCTTGTTAAAATTCTGTTTCATCTGGAAAACTCACCTGAACCACAAAAGTTGTCAAAGTCTGCAACAGAAAACTCGTGGAGAAATCCATCTACATGTGCCTTCTTCATAGCCATTAATTCTGCTGACATCAGCAAACGTTCACTACTAGCACCAATATATAGAATGGTCTCCTGCAATAAGGGGGGATAGCTATAGTAAACAGGGAGGTAACTGTAGTGAACAGGGAACATCACAGAGTACAGTAAGTACCACATATAAAGCTGTAAGCACAAAGTTCTAAATGCCAGGGTACGCCTTCAGAAAGGAAGAGAGTGTTGGTAAGCAGGAGGACATGTTTGCAATGTGTTCTGGTGTCATTCTTTGGAAATCAAGCCTAACACAGCAATATGGCATTTAATGGACTGCTTAATACTGAAGCAGAAAACAAACAAATAATACAGATCCTACTTGTCTGAAACTGTTTAGGTCTGGAAGTAATTATTTATGTATAACCTATTATTCTGAACTCTGTGGAAACGTGTTGAAAGCATTCAGTTGTGACCAGCAATGAATCATTATGTGCAGAAAGAATTAATTTCATCAATAAGTGAGTGAGTTTAGTTTAGTTTTACGTCGCACTTAGCAATATTCCAGCTATATGGCGACGGTCTGTAAATAATCGAGTCTGGACCAGACAATCCAGTGATCAACAACATGAGCATCGATCTGCGCAATGGGGAACCGATGACATGTGTCAACCAAGTCAGCTAGTCTGACCACCCGATCCCGTTAGTCGCCTCTTACGACAAGCATAGTCACCTTTTATGGCAAGCATGGGTTGCTGAAGGCCTATTCTACCCCGGGACCTTTACGGGTCATTTCATCAATAAAATCAAATTCATTTGTAAAATTAAAAATAGAGAGTAAGTGTTACGTTCACCAATCATTCCTGACAGTAACACACTTAAGCAAACTGTCACTTTAGCGACATGCTAATTATCCAGCTTAATCCATGCACAACCATGTCTACTGACACAGCAATGAAGCTTTACATCGTCTCAATACTGGGAGGTTAAACGATGTTCTGAACATCAAAACACATCCATACACTCTGACTAAAACAAATGTTTTACCTCTCTCCATCAATATCGGAAAACATTTCATTGGAGGTCATGTCAGAGTGTTCTTATCAGCCAGTCATGGGGGAGGTTTCTGAATGATGGTAGGACTGAGTGTAACAATCATAGCAGCATGCATGCTTGATTCCTCTGTCTCAGAATAGATGTAAACAAGCAGTTCCAAATAGACAACACTGTTTTCAATTTTATTCTCCCTTGAGTTCGACACCCACACCCCCAATGGAGACATGTGTGTGATGAAGATGAACAAGGATAAGGATATAAGGATGATAATATTTTTTATCACAGTAGGACAATCACATCTATTTTCCTCCAACTCTTAAACGCAACTCTAAGAAGTTTCTTTTGATGAGGTTGAATTTTTATAATCAAGATGATCAAGTCTAGTTTCTAAGAAAACTGTGATCTGATTGGCTCGAAATCCCATGCAACCCATACTTTCGTCACAGATGTTGGTAGTGGTAAGTATCGATGATGGATGACACAGATGTTGGTGGAGATAAGTATGGATGTCCCAGATGTTGGTGGAGATAAGTATGGATGTCCCAGATGTTGGTGGAGATAAGTATGGATGTACCAGATGTTGGTGGAGATAAGTATGGATGTACCAGATGTTGCTAGAGATAAGTATGGATGTCCCAGATGTTGGTGGAGATGAGTATGGAGATAAGTATGGATGTCCCAGATGTTGGTGGAGATAAGTATGGATGTCACAGATGTTGGTGAGGATGAGTATGGATGTCCCAGATGTTGGTGGAGATAAGTATGGATGTCCCAGATGTTGGTGGAGATAAGTATGGATGTCCCTGATGTAGGTGGAGATAAGTATGGATGTCCCAGATGTAGGTGGAGATAAGTATGGATGTCCCAGATGTAGGTGGAGATAAGTATGGATGTCCCAGATGTAGGTGGAGATAAGTATGGATGTCCTAGATGTTGGTGGAGATAAGTATGGATGTCCCAGATGTTGGTGGAGATAAGTATGGATGTCCCAGATGTTGGTGGAGATAAGTAAGGATGTCCCAGATGTTGGTGGAGATAAGTATGGATGTACCAGATGTTGGTGGAGATAAGTATGGATGTACCAGATGTTGGTGGAGATAAGTATGGATGTACCAGATGTTGGTGGAGATAAGTATGGATGTACCAGATGTTGCTAGAGATAAGTATGGATGTCCCAGATGTTGGTGGAGATGAGTATGGAGATAAGTATGGATGTCCCAGATGTTGGTGGAGATAAGTATGGATGTCCCAGATGTAGGTGGAGATAAGTATGGATGTCCCAGATGTTGGTGGAGATAAGTATGGATGTCCCAGATGTTGGTGGAGATAAGTATGGATGTACCAGATGTTGGTGGAGATAAGTATGGATGTACCAGATGTTGCTAGAGATAAGTATGGATGTCCCAGATGTTGGTGGAGATAAGTATGGATGTACCAGATGTTGCTAGAGATAAGTATGGATGTCCCAGATGTTGGTGGAGATGAGTATGGAGATAAGTATGGATGTCCCAGATGTTGGTGGAGATAAGTATGGATGTCCCAGATGTTGGTGGAGATAAGTATGGATGTACCAGATGTTGGTGGAGATAAGTATGGATGTACCAGATGTTGCTAGGGATAAGTATGGATGTCCCAGATGTTGGTGGAGATGAGTATGGAGATAAGTATGGATGTCCCAGATGTTGGTGGAGATAAGTATGGATGTCACAGATGTTGCTAGAGATAAGTATGGATGTCCCAGATGTTGGTGGAGATGAGTATGGAGATAAGTATGGATGTCCCAGATGTAGGTGGAGATAAGTATGGGATGTCCTAGATGTTGGTGGAGATAAGTATGGATGTACCAGATGTTGGTGGAGATAAGTACCGATGTCCCAGATGTAGGTGGAGATAAGTATGGATGTCCCAGATGTTGGTGGAGATAAGTATGGATGTACCAGATGTTGGTGGAGATAAGTATGGATGTCCCAGATGTTGGTGGAGATAAGTATGGATGTACCAGATGTTGGTGGAGATAAGTATGGATGTACCAGATGTTGGTGGAGATAAGTATGGATGTACCAGATGTTGGTGGAGATAAGTATGGATGTACCAGATGTTGCTAGAGATAAGTATGGATGTCCCAGATGTTGGTGGAGATGAGTATGGAGATAAGTATGGATGTCCCAGATGTAGGTGGAGATAAGTATGGGATGTCCTAGATGTTGGTGGAGATAAGTATGGATGTACCAGATGTTGGTGGAGATAAGTACCGATGTCCCAGATGTAGGTGGAGATAAGTATGGAGATAAGTATGGATGTCCTAGATGTCGGTGGAGATAAGTATGGATGTCCCAGATGTTGGTGGAGATAAGTATGGATGTACCAGATGTTGGTGGAGATAAGTATGGATGTACCAGATGTTGGTGGAGATAAGTATGGATGTACCAGATGTTGGTGGAGATAAGTATGGATGTACCAGATGTTGGTGGAGATAAGTATGGATGTCCTAGATGTTGGTGGAGATGAGTATGGAGACAAGTATGGGATGTCCCAGATGTTGGTGGAGATAAGTATGGATGTCACAGATGTTGGTGAGGATGAGTATGGATGTCCCAGATGTTGGTGGAGATAAGTATGGATGTCCCAGATGTAGGTGGAGATAAGTATGGGATGTCCTAGATGTTGGTGGAGATAAGTATGGGATGTCCCAGATGTTGGTGGAGATAAGTATGGATGTCCCTGATGTTGGTGGAGATAAGTATGGGATGTCCTAGATGTTGGTGGAGATAAGTATGGATGTCCCAGATGTTGGTGGAGATGAATATGGATGTCACAGATTTGGATGTCCCAGATGTTGGTGGAGATAAGTATGGATGTCCTAGATGTTGGTGGAGATAAGTATGGATGTCCCAGATGTTGCTGGAGATAAGTATGGATGTCCCAGATATTGGTGGAGATGAGTATGGAGATAAGTATGGATGTCCCAGATGTAGGTGGAGATAAGTATGGATGTCCCAGATGTTGGTGGAGATAGGTATGGATGTCCCAGATGTTGGTGGAGATAAGTATGGATGTCCCAGATGTTGCTGGAGATAAGTACCGATGTCCCAGATGTTGGTGGAGATGAGTATGGATGTACCAGATGTTGCTGGAGATAAGTATGGATGTCCCAGATGTTGGTGGAGATAAGTATGGATGTCCTAGATGTAGGTGGAGATAAGTATGGATGTCCCTGATGTTGCTGGAGATAAGTATGGATGTCCCAGATGTTGGTGGAGATGAGTATGGAGATAAGTATGGATGTCCCAGATGTTGGTGGAGATGAGTATGGAGATAAGTATGGATGTCCCAGATGTAGGTGGAGATAAGTATGGATGTCCCTGATGTTGCTGGAGATAAGTATGGATGTCCCAGATATTGGTGGAGATGAGTATGGAGATAAGTATGGATGTCCCAGATGTTGGTGGAGATGAGTATGGAGATAAGTATGGATGTCCCAGATGTAGGTGGAGATAAGTATGGGATGTCCTAGATGTTGGTGGAGATAAGTATGGATGTCCCAGATGTAGGTGGAGATAAGTATGGGATGTCCTAGATGTAGGTGGAGATAAGTATGGGATGTCCCAGATGTAGGTGGAGATAAGTATGGATGTCCTAGATGTAGGTGGAGATAAGTATGGATGTCCTAGATGTTGGTGGAGATAAGTATGGATGTCCTAGATGTTGGTGGAGATAAGTATGGATGTCCTAGATGTTGGTGGAGATAAGTATGGATGTCCCAGATGTAGGTGGAGATAAGTATGGGATGTCCCAGATGTAGGTGGAGATAAGTATGGATGTCCTAGATGTAGGTGGAGATAAGTATGGATGTCCTAGATGTTGGTGGAGATAAGTATGGATGTCCCTGATGTTGGTGGAGATAAGTATGGATGTACCAGATGTAGGTGGAGATAAGTATGGGATGTCCTAGATGTTGGTGGAGATAAGTATGGATGTCCCAGATGTAGGTGGAGATAAGTATGGGATGTCCTAGATGTTGGTGGAGATAAGTATGGATGTCCCAGATGTAGGTGGAGATAAGTATGGGATGTCCTAGATGTAGGTGGAGAAAAGTATGGATGTCCCAGATGTAGGTGGAGATAAGTATGGATGTCCCAGATGTCGGTGGAGATAAGTATGGGATGTCCTAGATGTTGGTGGAGATAAGTATGGATGTCCTAGATGTTGGTGGAGATAAGTATGGATGTCCTAGATGTTGGTGGAGATAAGTATGGATGTCCTAGATGTTGGTGGAGATGAGTATGGATGTCCCAGATGTAGGTGGAGATAAGTATGGGATGTCCCAGATGTAGGTGGAGATAAGTATGGATGTCCTAGATGTTGGTGGAGATAAGTATGGATGTCCTAGATGTTGGTGGAGATAAGTATGGATGTCCTAGATGTTGGTGGAGATAAGTATGGATGTCCCAGATGTCGGTGGAGATAAGTATGGATGTCCCAGATATTGGTGGAGATGAGTATGGAGATAAGTATGGATGTCCCAGATGTAGGTGGAGATAAGTATGGATGTCCCAGATGTTGGTGGAGATAAGTATGGATGTACCAGATGTTGGTGGAGATAAGTATGGATGTCCTAGATGTTGGTGGAGATAAGTATGGATGTCACAGATGTTGGTGAGGATGAGTATGGATGTCCCAGATGTTGGTGGAGATAAGTATGGATGTCCCAGATGTTGGTGGAGATAAGTATGGATGTCCTAGATGTTGGTGGAGATAAGTATGGATGTCCCAGATGTTGCTGGAGATAAGTATGGATGTCCCAGATATTGGTGGAGATGAGTATGGAGATAAGTATGGATGTCCCAGATGTAGGTGGAGATAAGTATGGATGTCCCAGATGTTGGTAGAGATAAGTATGGATGTCCCAGATGTTGGTGGAGATGAGTATGGGATGTCCTAGATGTTGGTGGAGATGAGTATGGATGTCCCAGATGTTGGTGGAGATGAATATGGATGTCACAGATTTGGATGTCCCAGATGTTGGTGGAGATAAGTATGGATGTCCTAGATGTAGGGGGAGAAATACATCAGTAATGTTGGTGGAGATAAGTACTGAGTTAATCTGATCTCATGTTATAGGACACATCCACACAACATGTACTTACTCTATAAAATAAATGATACCAGGCAGAAAAACAATACTGCAACCTACATGATGTGACAATATTAAGTGATGAGGTGAAACCAAACTATTTCCATCATAGCCAGTATAGATGCAGTGGTCACAGTGGAAGATACTACCAATCCCGGATCCGCCATTGGGTAATGTCAAATGATAAAGGGTGAGTATAGTCTGACGGGTGTATTTAACCCTTTCACCAATAATAAACAATGATGTATGGAGGGTGTAAATACATTCATGCAGGAGAAAATTGCTGTAATGGACACTGATGACTTGACTTCATACATAAAGGTGCCATTAACATTTGAACTGAGCTTACCCATCAAAATATTACAGTAGTCTTGTCTTATCCAAGCTTTGATGTCTAGATCATGTTGATGCCATGTTATCTATTGTCAAAAAGCATCCCTATACCTTGATTTAAATTTAACTGTGACTCACCTGGTTAAACGAGGAATTCCCCCCCCCCCCCCCCCCCCATTTTTGGTAACCGCTTGACTAAGAAGTGTCCTGATAAATCATTCATCTTTACCTATCCATCATTACCATCGGTCTAGAGGAATCCCACCTCCATAACCGCATTTCTCAACGTTTCACTTCAGTGAAAATATTTGAACTGGACCATAATCTTTAGCGCCTGTGATTTGGGCACCAAACACTGTTTCCATATTACACTGAAATTTCAAACATACTTTCAAACTAACTTTGGTGATTAGTTGGAACGCGAGACTAAAATAAGCAGTAAAAAATAGCATTACAACCACAGAAAATCTTTGCCTCCCAATGACATTTAAACACCTTATACCTCTGAATATCCACTCTGTATCTGAAGCTGACTATATGGCATTAACAATGTGGTATGTGCATAACTCATCCTGGTATTTCGGCCCAGGTGAGCTACAGCATGATAAAATATCATGGGATGCAGGGATGTATAGCTAGCCACACTCCTGCCGTTACTGTATTGTCTCACATATAAGCTGACACATGATAAATTTGATCAAAAATTTTAAAGTCATACAATGTAAGACTGGGTCAATGCATTTCCTTCCTTGTTTCTATAAACAGGAATAAGAGAATATTGCTTTGTCTGAAAATTTGTAGACTTAACAACAGCCATTTTGTATTTTTGTAAAAATATTTATGCCAAGGGTTGTTTTGTTTCTAGAAATAAACTTTATCAACAATTTGGTATGCTAATTCAACATGAGAAATAGGAAAGTATATTGCACTGGTTTAATTTTCTTTCAAAACTGCTTTTCACTAAGAGCTTTAACAGACAATGATTGGCGAAGTCCCAAACGTGGGCCTACATTTGAGACAATACAATCATTCATCATGCCATGCCGGGCTCTATCTGTAAGTATGTCATTCAGTGTTGTCACAATCCACAGCAATGGTGTACTACAGGGTGCACTGACGAGTGTACTGCAACCTGGAGGGAGGGAAACAGTAAGTGCTGGAACCCCTTCACATGTTACAACAGCCTTACCCGGTCCTCTTCTGAAGTCAGATCTTGGCTGTCCTGGAAGTCACAATCATGGCATACAGTGAATGAGTCTGGCTTTGAGCCGCTTGGAACAGTATTTCAGTTATCTCACGGCATGTCTGAGGAGGTTCACGTCTTGCATGTTTACCACTTTAGTAAAACTATAAAGATCAGGTACAGTGGTGACAAACATACAGCAAAATCCCATGGATTCAGATTTGAACCAATGAGTATAGGTTTGAACCTCTGTCTGAACCTTTGATTACACCATGGTGTCAAAACAATCATGTCTGAACCTCTGTCTGAACAATGGTGTCAGAACCATCATGTCTGAACCACTGACTACACCATGGTGTTAGAACTACCATGTCTGAACCAATGTCTGAACCATGGTTTCAGAATCATCATGTCTGAACCACTGTCTGCACCATGGTGTCAAAACCATCATGTCGGAACCACTGCCTGCACCATGGTGTCAGAACAATCATGTCTGAACCACTGCCTGCACCATGGTGTCAGAACTATCATGTCTGAACCACTGTTCACACCATGGTGTCAGAACTACCATGTCTGAACCACTGTCTGCACCATGGTTTCAGAACCATCATGCCTGAACCACTGCCTGCACCGTGGTGTCAGAACTACCATGTCTGAACCACTGGCTGCACCATGGCATCAAAACTGTATCATGTCTGAACCACTGCACTATGGTGTCAGAACCATTATGTCTGAACCACTGGCTGTACCAGTGTTAGAACGATCATGTCTGAACCACGGCCTGCAACATGGTGTCAGAACCATCATATCTGAATCTGTTTGAACCATGGTATCAGAACAAACCTGTCACTTGTCTAGCATTACACCACTGCACCATTCCACAATCTTCACACCAAAGTACATTCTTTCTTCTAACATGACGCAAATGTTCTTTTCTCTTTACTGCATCCAAAAAGATGTCAACTTGCAAACATGGCCTGTTTTACACACAAAAAAATCTTCCACATAATTATTACAGTATGTTATATCTACAAACTTTCAACATAATTTTCCTGATCGTACATGTCATGTGTTATTCTGTGTAAACCCTGCAGACAAACTCATACCTTATTGTGGTGCATGACCATCATCCTAAGCTGAAGATCAGCACCACCCTCAGACTTTGGCGCCTGTATCCGAGCCATGAGCCATTCAATGGATGCTTGCTTTGCCCCGGCAGAAAACTCAATCACGACCAGTGGCTCAAACTGGTCATCAGAATTCTTTACTCCAGAACGAAGGACATCCTCAACACGTGGACTCCTTGTCTCCATGGTGAGAGGACTGCCAATACTAGTCATGCTATATCTGAAACACAGCAGTGTGAGTGAATGTCTGTACAGTTCAAACGACATTTTATCAGCATTACTAAAACTCCATTTCACAATTTAACAATTCTGAATACATCAGAGTAACATTCTACTATATCACAAAAATATTTAATTAATCAAGTCTAGACAATGAAAATGCACGATTAAATACACAATGTTGGCCATAAAACCACGGGATACTTTTCAGTCAAATGGGACCCCCCATTTAGCAGCTTTGATAAGATCAGGTTTCCATAAGACTAACAACATAAGACAGAAATATCTCCCAGTTCACATGAACTGACTAAATCCACCTAATGCAAAATAGTAACAAAAAAAGCTTAATTTAATATCACACTGCTAACAGACTATGAAAGTTTGAATTTCTATATCATGACACAAATCCTACTCTTAACTCATTAAGGCCGAGAGCGGCATATATGCGGCAAATTAATTAGCTTCTCTCAGCGAGAGCCGCGTATTGGGGGTAATAAAAAGCACCTCTTATTCAGTGAGAGCCGCATATTGGGGGTTATGAAAAGCACATCTCATTCAGCGAGAGCCGCGTATTGGGGGTTTTACATTTTAAATTCGTGCTGTGCCTATAATTTCAATCAATGTAGCAGTAATGATCAAAGATTAGCCTTTCCTACGAGAGAGATTACTTTCTGTGTTAATCAGAAGAACTATTAATGTGTTTTGATAACAATTTCTTGCAATGTCGGGGGCTTATACAGGCAAATGAACACATGTCTGCGAGAAAAGGGATTATGAGATGTTGTTACAGGAGATATGTGTTTGTTACTCGTCATTGGGAGTGAATACTAAGATACTATGTTTGCACATTGATTGAATTAACGGTTTAACGGTGACAAGGTTACAAAGCCTTCTCCTAAATTAAATCATTCATTCATTCGTTGTAATAGTACATATAACGAATCGTAGACATAAATAGCAATACTGTATTACACTCGTGTAGATTTGAAATAAACCAAGTTACTAATTTAGACCTAATTCATTTGCGACTATTGATTTTTAAAGTTGACAATAATACATAATCGAATATGAAGTGATAACTCTTGCATCTACTCATAATATACATATATAGTACACATAAACCATACAAAGGTAACTGGGGTATTTTGTTCAAGCTGTTTCATGCTGATTTGAAATGTGATTTTTCAATGCAATTTACATAAGCATTGTGTAAGAAACGTTTGTATTTGATCCCTGTAATTATCTTATCCTGTGTAATGATCACGTGTATCAGATCCATAGTCAATAAAAGGAGGATAATATATCAGTTACGGGATTGATGCGTGTAATCATTCAATCAGACAACACTAAATATATGGACACCTCTTTCAACCTCAAAATAACAGACTCTGGTCGATTGCATGTCCAGGTAAACTTTTGTCCCGTGACAAGTGTAAAACAAACTTATGCGCTGCTACATCATTGGACAACCTGTTTTGTGGAGTCACGCCCATTGCCAATCTTCTGAACCTCGTTTGCTTTCAAAACAAATATGAGTATGCCCATCTTCATAAATATTTGGGGAGATTCAACTACAAGTGTATACATCACAATAAATCAGTATCGTGTTACTTTTTTAATTCTATAATACATGTACTTGAATTATGATATTTATTCGTAACAATGTACAGATTATATTGAAATGTTCGGCAAGCCATTATGTTTGATGTACAAGTATTGCGCGCAAAAAGTATACGCAAATAAGTACTATCTCTACTCAATGATTGGATTGGGTTATCCGGGGTAAAAATATTCGGATTGTAGCGCTTTGAGCGCTTCAAAAAAAATAATAAACTCGTCAAAGTGCTTGTTAGTCCTACGTGTACATTTCAGGCATCCTCACGATTATGTATGTTCACGATACACAAACTTTTGATGTGATAGCTAGAGTTGATAAAGCAGAAATCTAGCATATCGATTGGTCAACGATCTAACCAATAGTCAATCTGTATCCAAGCTGTCTAGTGACCGAACGTACTCTTCAGAAATTTAGCCCACGCCCCATCACCTGTCATTTCCAATGTGACAGGTATTTCATGATACGATTGGTCATAGATAACAAATCAGGGACTATATTGAACAGTTAAGATACAAAACGTCCTATTCGGGAACTTTGATGACGCCCATCCCATGACCCTTTGTCTTATGTATGTGCAAGGAATAGCATTATTCAATATGTATGCATGTATGTTCGTATATTTTCTGCGTTAAATCTAGATGAACCAAAGCGACAAACTGAATCTGTTATATGTAAGTCACAGGCTAGCTTATTAGTACTTTCCTGAAAATATTCAGTATACACTAGCAATGTATCAGCAAAAAACGCTTCTTTCATAGATTATTATGCATGTGCGTAAATTCGTCTTTACTGCCATTGACATAGATGTTTTGAACAATTTAATCTCTCACAATGATATGAGAGTTACATCATTTGGTTTAAGTATGTCTTACATACAATGAAACGAACTGGCAAACGTCGAGACATCAAATGCAGATGTTCAAGCTGTGATGTGTTTTTGTGCGTTGACTGTTTTGAGGCCTACCAAAAAGACTTGTTCCAAGGACGATAACGCTTTATGCACTAGTTGTGTTGTACAAATGGTACCGTATACCATTCTTGTCAGTTGTTGGGCACAATGTGTGAAGCCCGCGCGATACTGCTGGAATATAGCTAAAATCGCTGTTAAACTAAATTCACTCATTCTGTTCAATTGTTGCATTTCAGTCGTTATTCTGTTACATTTCCAAAATACTAAGACATGTGTGTTCACCATCTGAGAACGAATACACTCATCATAGTGTCAGTCTACTCCCATATGTCTTATGTGTTTCTTTCATACATCATTACAGAACTGATGTTATGTTTACAATACACAAATTGTTGCATGATAGTTGATACAGCCGAAACACAACATAGCCATTGGTCAACGATGAAGCCAATAATCAATCTGTACCCTATCACTTTGAGTGTCCAAACGTGCTCTTCAGAAATTTAGGCCACGCCCCATCACCTTGCCCTTCCTATGTGACAGGTTCTCACGATACGATTGGTCAAAGTATCAGCCAATATAATGAGTGAGATATAAAATGTTACATTCAGAAAACTTTATCCCATCGCATTTGTTTAACGTTGAGTGATGATAAATGTATCATGCAATATGTATGTGTATGAATGGTGATGTATGTTTGCAGCGTTAAGTTCAGATGAACAAAGTGACAAACTATAAATCTCTATATGTTCCATGTTACTTACACACCTACTGATACTTTCCTTGAAATAGTCAGTAAGCATGAGCAATGTATTGGCAAAAAATATAAACGATTATAATGCAAGACCCCCTCTTTTTAAACTCTATTATAAATAATATATTATAAGTCAGTCAATACGATGAGAGAGACTGGAGGAATTTGTATATTTGTTCATCTCGTACGTACAAAGACCGCGTAGGTGTTGATAAAAATACAGCACACACTGGCAAAGGGGTATGAGAGACACAGGTAATAAATTACATGAAATGCTGTAATATATGTATTCACATCGGCCTCTTTCCCATTTACATCTTTACGACACAATTAAATAATCAGTACTTGTTTGTGAGACTAGACAGTTTCCTGTCACATCCGAGACCTGCCAGGGAAATCAGGCATGATTAGCACTAATTAGCCTCGTTGCAGCAATCAGGCAGTCAGCGAGGGGTGCCAGGTGTTGGGCAGTGGAGCAGCTCCAGGGCTTAATGAGTTAATAGCCTGTTTGCATTCAATAGAATAGACACCACTCTAATAATGGCAAATATTAACAGTATGAGATTTCTTAATTAGAGACTGTACAAGCATGGACTAGTTTCTCAGATCACTGTGGTTTCATATATATATTTCCTGAACAGTGTAGATACTATTTCAAGTGGGTGTGTAACACCTGTATGAGTCAGGTTCACCAAGCAGTGAGTGGAGTATCAGATATCCTTCCTTGTCATTCAACATTCTGCTGCTAATAATATCAGACCAGTTCCCATCTCATGACAGGTGAAGTATGAAATCCTAGAGAATTGTTTATTATCATGAAAGTTTTTACGTTGTTTTGTGGATGAGATCAAGTTTTGTTGAATTACATCTAAAGTAAAGAAAGCTAGTGGTGTGAGTTGACAGTAATAGAAATAAATAATAGGCCATTTATATTGTCACAGTGCTTCCTGAGTTCAAAGTGCTTCCTGAGCTCAATCTAAAACCACAGGGGCATGTATCACTTAGAACCAAGGTTTATCACTATATAGCACTAAGGCAGGGTCTATACACCTTTATGTCTTTCCAACACTGTTTCTAAGTGAAACACATCCCTGTGGTTAAAACTATACACTGATGGTAGGTACTGATGATTAAAAGTCACTTGTAATAGAGAAATAGATGACTCTTGAGTCATGTTTGAATGTACTTTAGGAAGGAGATGTTGTGTTAGTGCTTCTTTCTCTCAGATAACATTGAATCATGTATGATTCAGAAATTACTGATGTTTTAAGAATGCAAATCAATGGAATCTAAATCTGAATTCAAATCTAAATTCATTTTCTTGTGTTGTCTCCAAAATGCAGTGATGGCTAAAAAAGATTTGCCCAGAAGTCCAATAAATAAACCCCTGTGAATATTAAGAAGGGGAATTACGCTGCGGTGATTTTACTAAGACGATATCTGTAGGAAAAAGAGCAAGATGCAAGATTCCAATTGTTTGATTCACACAGGTTTGCTGAAGTGTACGATCCGAAGTCCATGCTTCAAACAGTTCAAAATTAACACTGAGGGGTTTGGTAAGATACACACCTTGTTCACTGGTCCCTCAGGGCCCATGAGTTGAACATCAACCCATGCACCCCTCATGATCAGCAAAAAAACTTATTTAGACCACCAAACTATATCCCATTAAAATTAGAACTTTCACTTAGCTTATTCTATGTGTTAATACGTTTCTTCAACATGTTGACATATTTCTCCTATGTATCAAGATCCAAGGAAGCCGCTATACACAGTCAAGTAAGATGAACATACTTGGCATCTCTGATCATCCATGATTCCATTATCCTTATCAAGATACACTTAAACACTGTTCTGCCAAACACTAGGATCTCAAACTTACTGTTGTCTCAAAGAAAAAGCTTGGTCCCTGCATGTTCTTCAAAGTGTCATCAATTACCGATTGTGGTGCACTCTAGCCAGTTAGAAGAACAGATCCAGGATGTTTAACATCACAGAATGGAGAAACGATACTCTAGATTGTCAAGGTCACTTTCCTGACAAAACAGTCTACAAACATCTTAATGTTCCGTGAGAGAGAGAGAGAGAGAGAGAAAAAAAAAGAGAGAGAGAGAGAGAGAGAGAGGGAGGTTTTACACAACTTTTAACAATATTCAAGTAATATCATGGGTGGGAGCGCACCAGAAATGGGCTTTGCACATATCGATTCATACAGTAGAGCATTCACTAGAAACATAAACTCAATTGTAGATAGTGTTCGTTTCTTGTCAACAGATTGTTCTGACTCATCCCAGTGCTTACTGTTACTGTTACTGTTGCTGAAGGGAGAGTCCCATTACACTGAAAACATATAACACTAGTCAACTGTCTTACATTTCACCGCAGTACAACACCAGCAAAACATGTAGTCAAAATCACATCAAACCAGTCATTTCAAAGTCAATCAGATCATACAGGAAGGGAGCCAGTTTTTCATATGTAAGCAAGACTATAGTCACAATGATGAAGGCATCTCATTTTTTAAAAATATTTACAAAATTTATGAAGTGTCTGATTATGGAAGTTCTACTGACAGTGGCTGCAGACATGGTGGGATATACTGGCCTCTGAGCTAGTCTAGACATTGCTACAATTCCTACAGACTGATAAAATATGACTAATCTAAATAATTTGCTAAATGAAACATGGTAGAAGCCATATGCTCTTTGTTGATGATTATGCATAGAGACGCCATACTGTTTCCTGAGCGTTTGAAAGATATTTATCACACAGCTGACAGTCAGTCTGAGCAATAGTGGTGTGCACAATGATCTTTTATTGTTGAACATACAAGAATGAACTATATTCATGAAGCTCAAAAACTGCCTTCTTTGTTTCTGTATTATTTTGTTTAAGAAAGTACACAAGGATATCCCCAAAATATGATAGCAGTCTGGACCAAACAATTAAGTGACTGATATCATGACCACATCATTTCGTGTACATTGACTAGGGCTGCGCAATATAACTGGTTTATTGCTACATGTATTAACAGGTTCAAACATGAAACGATACAGATTGTGATATGGTGATCAATAACCAGAACAATTGACATGCATTCAGAAAACCTTGAAACACTCAGTAAAATACAGATAACCTTTCATTTGTGCCAGATATTATTTACATGTTTATTTTGTCATTAATAAAGGGTTTAATTAATGCTTGATAGAGTATATTGATTTTTCTGGTTTTGCTTTTAGAAATCAAGCATTAACTCAACTGTAAGTAGTATTTTACTTGATAAAACTTCACACAATATACTGCAATACATATCACAAAATATGCTGTCGCATCACAATACATCGCAATAGATCACAATACATTGCAACACATCGCAATAGATCACAATACATTGCAACACATTGCAATAGATCACAATACATTGCAACACATCGCAATATGAACATTTTCTGTAATACCCTGCCTTAATATTGACAAGCTAATCTAATCGGCACAAAGTAACATATACCTCTTCATGGCTCCTAGCTTAATTACTGGTGACATCTCTTACCCTGGACCACCAAATAAACTCTCATTGGCAGATCCAGAGTGGGGGTCAGCGGGTTTGAACCCCCCTGCCCCCTTTAGAAAATGACTTGTGATCAAATTGGAGATTTATTTGCATTGGCAGTACCAATGGGGGATTCAGGGTTCAAACACGCTGGCCCCTCTCCTTTTAAAATTCCTTGATCCGCTCATGACGCTAATTAGCACTTGTAACATATACCACTTCATGCTTCCTATACTGATGACAATTTCTACCCTAAGTCTCCACAGAGTAAACGCAGTACATGTAATAAACATCATAACGTGGACTGTACCTGTAGGGAGACAACAGCGACAAGTCTAGACTGAATCTGAGGACTGGCTATGTTGCGAAATCAATGGACAAGTACAACATTGCCTGGAGTGTCAAGTTACTGTATTCAAGTCAAACATAAGTGTCCACAATCCTTTGGGTCTATGCTGTTCTCGAACTGGTAATGTCTGATGTACCAAAGGCACAATCACCATTGCTGTGCTTAAATATACATTGGAATGGTAATCAGTGTTTCATGAAAAGAATTATTAATAATAGGTGACAGGATCAATGGGGTATTTTATGGCTGAAATAACCGTTACATCTGTGTTCCTTTTGCTACAAGTCTGAATTTTGCATCTCAACAAATGTCATAAACTTGGGTAGCCTGGAAAAATGAGTGAAACATTAACAGTTCCGGAGTAGTGGGTGTTCGGGCTGAGCTGGGTGCATGTATAGCTACCATGTACCCCACCTTCCTTTTCCACACACAGGAGGATAAATTTGTAGAACTATATAACAAAGTGACAGATATGCATTCATTGTCAGACATATTTCAACTAATAAATGTGCCACAGACCATTAAACCATGTCCGGGTTTGGTATACCTTCATTTTCAAAAACATGTTCCACGCGGACACAAGGACCATGGGATCAACAGTTAGCGCAAAGCGGATCACCTGTTCTGTATTATAGGCACGTAACGCCGGTGTAACCACTTTAATTGTTTAGGCAAGTTGGTGTGTTTATAAAAGGGGCGTGGTCGCAATAGCTGAATGTACACATAAGGTGATGATGAGAGCGGGGGACAGGGTTCAGCGTTCATCCTGGGGAACTCTATTTCCAATCATCCACGTATGCAGAGTTTTGACTGCATCGACACACATAAACTCACGTTCGGGACGCTACACCTGCCCATCAAGCTACGGTACTGCAAATAAATGCTAGTGACAACTAGCCCAACCAGCAACATACCAAAAATTCCTCAACCATCAACACCTTGTCTTCTTGTCCATTTCTCGAGAGATCACTTCAGAGTTGCTTCCCTTGAATCTAGTAACTTTTTGTTTATTTTTCATATGAGTGACAGAGTTGCGATATGTGTGAAAACTTTCGTAATTATATGACCGGTATTAACTGTAATCTTTTTCTTCGTGTTTCTCGTGCACGGGCCTTGAGTTGTCCGACCCAGTGATCGAAGTGTCAACATTGTCGCGAATTGTGGATGAACCCATTATGAGTATTTCTATATTGGGTATCCTTGCGGTCATGCGATGAAAATATACCAAAGGAACCAAGAGCGCATTCTTGAGTTAATACTGGATAAAATTAACACACATGTAGAATTAGTTGCACGCTTAGTCATTTGGCGTACATTACGAGTGCGCGGCATTGACAAATAACCCATGGTCCCTACAAAAGAAATGAACTGCTCCACTGAAAGGCGAAAATAGAAGGTAATTTTTGACGACTGTCACACACAAAGTGTTTCGGCCGTTACATACAACTGTACTTTACACAAACATGAAAATCTTGTTTCCGGAGTAGGAAGTATTTGGGTAATAACCCACGATGATCTAAGTTTCGGTGAATGCTGACCCGACCCACACTTTCTCAGTGGGCGTGCTATTTGAAGCGTGACACTTTCAGGGGATTGGATACAGGACGATGGCTGACGAGCACCTGCAGTAGAGGAGTCATGGCGTACAGGTGAGATGTCCAATTCGCTTGTCGGTGGCTGATGGTAGGATGTAAATTGCTGACAGTGGATTTGTGTTGTGGGCTGCTTGAGAGAACTGTTAGGTAAGGGTATTTGATGAGGATACTGAGAATTTATGAACTGTATGGTAGTGACAGCTCTGTGATGCCCCCTGATCTGCAATTGATAAACAAGTAACTGAGCATCAGCATTTCAGGTGAGACGTGTCATTTAGTTATAGAAAGATCGTCGTGCTGTTCTGTGGATGTAGTACACAAACATCTTGCTGCTAACTAATATTAATGATGTGTAAGGATATTTATAAGTCCCTTACGTGAAAGTAGTTTACCCATGACAGCTTTTGGTGGCAAAAGAAGAGGCTATGGCCATACAGTCAGTGTTTCACACCCTTCAGTTATTATGAAAAAAAATTAAAAAAACCTTGAATTTCAAATCATTGTCTTTATGTATCTATTGAAAATGTCAACTGTTAAAAGACATGATTGAATAGTGAATTGCAGCTTCAAGCATGACCTTTACTTGATAGCATATAGGATTTGTTGATGGTCATGAAATCTTAGTGAGTGACCATGCTTTTATGCTGCTTTTAACAATATTCCAACAATATCAGTGATCATATCAGAAATTGACCTCAAACTTGGTGTGATGAACAAACGCTTTATTTAGGCCAATACACTGTCTTTGACAAATGAAAAGAAATTTAAAAACAAATCTGCCATAATAGTAAAACAGACTTTTAAAGAAAATATGCACTGTACCTTGATAACTGCAATTATTCATTTTAAATATTATGAGCTAAATTATGTGATAAATGTAGAAATTTAGAGTTGCCTAACTGGCTGTCAAATCTGTTTGACTTGATTTTGTCACCTTGTTTACTGCAGTCATTATGTTTTAATATTCTGAGCCTATTGAAAACTATATAATAATTAGCAACAGACCTTGAACCCTCTTTGAATTCATTTGTGTGTACTGGTTGGTTAAAAGAGTCTTTTTTTCACTTTGAATCATCTTGAGAATGAGTAACAATTCCTGGAGAATTGACATTGTGGTTATTTATAATGCAGTGGAGCAGGTGTGTCATGTATGTGGTGCTATTTAAATGAATTGACATAGCGGGGAGTGAAGAACATATTGTCCACACATTCTCATTTCAGTTTAGAATATGATATATACTGGAAAAATTAGTTAAGGATATATTTTGAAATCATAAATAATGATATATTTATTTATTGACACACTGATAAAATATCAATCATAAAAAATACCAATAGCCCCAACTTATTTTGCCCAATATGCCATTTATAAACAAACGTAAAATCTAGATTAAGGGTTGTTACTTATGATGGCAGCAGAATATGGGCTATAGTGTTCGCTCATCACTCTGAAGACCAGGGTTCAATTCTTCGCATAGGTACAATGTGTGAAGCCCATTTCTGGTGTCCCCCTACCATGATATTCCTGGAATATAAGTGGCCTAAACCCTTTCTCACATGGTCATGTACATATATGTTTCCATTTTGATGTAGAGTTTACTTCTAGATACTGCAAGTAAAGAAATATCTAGCAGGACATACATTATTCACAATACATATAGATTTTTACTAGCACTGCTGGTGTATCATAAACAGGTATTCATTGTCTGTGTAATTAAACCTATTTTTTTCATTCTATTGTGTGTAAAATAAGTTCCCAAAATGAGTGTTTTGATTTTTTAAGCTTTCGAAATATACCTTGCTCTTATATAGTGTGCATATGATGATACTTAGTCATAATCCATCATATGAACATATTAAAAAAGTGTTGATAATATCGTCATTATTATGTTGAAAAGTAATTAGTTATTAAAAAACTGATTCTGAAATAAAAAAGCATTTACTGAACTAGAAACAAATTGGATTCTCAACTAACTCTTAAAGAAAGATTACCCTGGATAAGTAATGAATGGGCACAATATTTCACTGCAGTTATTATGATTATGAACATGTTATTTTTGACATGTTGAGTAAATAAATAAACTTGATTGCAAATGAAATTTCTGATATGCAAAATACACGTTTTACTATGAGATGTGTAACAACAGGATTAATTTGTGTAATTCAACATGGATTTGTTGATATTCTGTTTATGATGACTGATGACGATGAACATGATGAAAGGATGAATGGTAGAGAAGTTGATAGGCTGATCTGTGGAGCACACCATTTCGATACTGATTTTAAGGATAAAGGTATGATCGTGGCATGTATGAGATCATTTATTTGCAGTTATAAACAGTATGCTTTAGGTTCAGTTATACAGGTTGCTGTTATGTGTGTTTAATGAGATCTTGTGGTCTCAATGGTTACATATTCTCAAGGATGATATCTTTTTGCAAAAGTGTTTCTGCTGGTAGAAAACTAAACACAGTCTCATTCTGAGGACATTATGACACTATGTTCTTTATCAATTTCAAAGGAGAAAATGCTAGATTTTGCTGTTAATTATTAAGGGGTATTATTGTCATTTTCGTTTTACCTGTATGTCAGTGGAAGAAATGACAACTAACCTGCCTTAATGTGACGTGTAACATTTTCGGAGGGGAAGTATAATGTATAGATACCTAATGTCTAATGCTGGGTTTGATCTCGCAGAAAACTAATTTTTACCTTCTTCATCAAGTTTATTCTTGATATTAAATGCTGCCCTCAGCAATGGCTGAATCTTGTACATAATCAAGCCTGGACCAAACAATACCGCGACTAATATTATGAGCAATGGTCAGCAGTTATGTCCAGTGAGCCAGCAAGACCAGCCAATCTATATTTGGCAATCATAAGAATTAGATTGTAATGTTCACAACATCATTGAGGGGATTGTCTGGCCCAGATTCAGTTATGTACACTCTGTCATCATAGAGTCTGAATAATTCTGAGTGTGGTCTTAAAGAACCAACAAACTTTGAGGTGGTGGAGTAGCCTAGTGGTTAAAACATTCACTTGTCAAACTGAAGACTCAGGCTTGATTCCCCATATGGGTACAATGTGTGAAGCCTATTCCTGGTGTTCCATAATATTGCTAGCTTATTGCTGAAAGTGGCATACAGCTGTACTCACTAACTCACCAAAAAGCTTCCTGTAATATGATGAACTACATGACAGATGATATGCCGTAATACCATACATTACTGTATCTAAGCTGAATTTTGAGGACCAAAAAAACATTGTGTAGAAGGGGGTTGTCTTATCTATGAGACACAAAAGTAATTTTCAGGTCGTTATCACTCTGTCAGGACGATCTTACAGGTTAGCGGTACACCTCCCAGGAAGTTTACCATGCTTGCGGCCACTTTGGTATAAATGATCAATAAAAGGCATATGGAAGCATACAGTTTTCACCTGTTTACACACAATAATAATAACAATCCAGTCTGCAAAATTTGCAAAATGATGTGCCAATCTGATCAGCTGTTTCTTGTGACTTCACATGTGGTGATTGCTTCCTGTTGTTTTGTAATGACACACAAGCGATACACAAGTACTGTTAATAGTGGACCTGATTGCTATTGTTTTGTTGTTTGCACAAGCACTTACAGGTACTACAGGTACTACAGAAATGTACCCTAGCCACAGAAAATGTACAGAACCTTACATGGTAATATACAGTAATCATTGTCCAGTTGATTGTTTAATTGTTGCATCAAGCTCACCTATTTCCACCTTTGGTTCAAACATTTAAGTGAAATATCTATTTACCAATAGACAACAGGGCTTAGATTGTCAAAGTTCTCTAAGCACTAAGTTAATGTTAATTTATGGCACTTATGAGAGCTTTGAAAATCTAGGCTCAGAAGTTAAAATTTGACCCTGTTGTCTGTTTGAGATCTCATCTGCATGGAAAAATGGTCCTTCTGTGTTGCATCATCACTGTAAATTGGCCAGGTTGTGGTTATTTATACACGAGTGTTTGCAGAGTCTATTGCTGTATTTCAGCCTCCCAGTTGCCAGACAAAATCTGATGTATTGGCCAAGTATGTCCCTGATGAAGATGATGTAACCTTCAGAGTTGTGTAACAAGAACAGGTTGTCATGAACAGTTTGTCAGTGTTACTGTATGGCTGTAAAGTGTTTGTCAAGTGGAGAACAGCATGTCTTCGTACAGTTAGTTTTTGGATTATGTGCCTCTGATAATAGCTGTTTGTCTGACTGTGTTCACAACTTAACACTTGTCTGTGTTGTCCTTGGTCCTCAGCTCAACGTGTTGAAGGCTGGGTTCAATTCCCCACATGAGTACAATGTAAGAAGCCCATTTCTGGTGTCCACTGCACTGATATTGCTGAAAGCGGTGTGAATCCACTATCACTCACTCTTGGTAATCAGGTGTTTTTAGTGCACAGAGTTAACGAAATATATCAAACCCCAAATTTTGTCCTATTCAAACTGATAGCCTTGGAAATTGTGACCAAGGGATCAATGCACAAGTGTCTTAGATGCTGTTTATCATACGAGTTGTTTCAAGATGTAGCTAATTAGATAACACAAGTTAGATACATTTTATGCTGCGTTACAAGATAAATGAATGGTTACCATATGAGCAAGGGTATGGTGCAACCAAAACTATAACATACTGTAATGAAAGATGATCAGGATTTTTAGTGCATAAGCTTCGGTTTCTGGTGCACTCAAGGGAGGCAACTGTGCTCAACTCGTGGCAGACCTTCAGATAACTGGTTCATCTGTACATCCTTTGACTCCAAGTGTCATGTTTGTTTCGTATGTGTTTTCACCTGTTATAGTCTAACAATGTAACTGGAATACAATATCAGTTGCATGTTAGCATCTTAATTAAGGTTGTATTGTGTTTTTGAATTAAAACATTAATTTTAAAACAGAAATATCTAATTTGGCCAGTAGGTATGGATGTCTGAACCACATCATTGTTTAAGAAAGGGATTGTATAGCTGGTTGCCCCTAGCATTGGAGCGTCCTTGTGGTTCGGAAGTTATGTGCTGATGACCTCAAACCACCTTCAACTGAGGATGTGTGTTTTGAGGGTATGTACACACCGCTTGTCAAGCTAACATGTCTGGGTGAATGTTGTGTAACAGCTGTCAAAGTCATTACCTCATGGCTAATTATAAGGAACAGAGAACTGGTTGATGTCTTGCTCAGTGAGGTATTAAGTTAAGCTTATAAACCAGTATAGATTGAAACTAAATATCTTTTGACATTTAACTCATAGACTTGGTCTAGTAGAGCTTATGTCTCCATATGTTGCACTCATTTGGAGATAGAGATGTTATTGATAATTAAAGGGGGGCCATGCTTGAAGCAGCAGGCAGCCCAGCTTTTTTTATTCCACTTATTCAAAACTTATATTGTTGGATTGCTAGTTATGATTATGATCAATATAATCCACATAATCATTGTTATCTCGACTTGTTTTCTGAAATGAACAATGTGTGTTGTTAAGTAGTTATATTATGCAAAAGATACCAGAAAGACGTTTTAGAAACCCCGATTCCTCCAAATAGCTGTAGTTAATCTGTTGTGTTAGTGCTGTTGCAGTCATTTTGGTAGCATATCATACAAACAAGTCCAGCGACCATTTCGAAGTTCAGAAATCAAGACTTAGACTTGCTTAAGAAGAGCTTGTCTCTCCAATGTTGCATACAACATGGAGATGTTCATAGTAATGAAAGGGGGACTGATTCTTCACTGATTCCTATAGTTAATCTGGACTTAGAAGCTCCCTTAGCACTAAGATAGTTGTAAGTTAATGTTAATGTATGACATTTAAGACTATCTTACCACTAGGAGAGCTTTAAAAATCTGTTTTAATGACTGATAGTGATCTGTTGGAGTCATTTTGGTAGCATGTCATAGAAACAAGTCCACTGACACATCCCAAAGTAGTGATGACTTGAAGCGTTAAATGTTTAGACATCGACTGTGAATGGGTACATACTTAGACTTGGGGTGACTATCAGTATAGATCATTGAGATTAATAATCATTATGTATGTATTAAGAATTATTGAAAATTAACTTTGGACAAAAAGATGAAAGTCCAAAAGAAATCAATGTTTCATGTCACCAGTCAGCACTGACATATTTATACATGGATTGCTGACAAAAAACAATGTTCTAAGCATTATTTAAAAGATGTCGGCAAATGAAGTGCAGACTATGTATAGTGGGTGTAAGTCCAAATTTTTTTTGGTCACAATAATTGATTGGAAATATTTTTGATTACACAGTTTTCATAATTGTTAAAAATTTTCTGAACATTCTCATCTATCAGTCTTTTAAGGCAGTCCTACAGTGGAACCATTTTTAAATTCCCTTGAAGTTAAAACCCTGATGATGCCTTATGAACTGTGTTTTATTTATGTTCAGTAATCCATGTTTGTCACATCAGGCAATGTGATCGGATGGTCATCCTCACTGACTTGGTTGAGACATGGCATCATATCGCATTTGCATAGATTGATAATCATGATGTTGATCACTGGATTGTCTGGTCAGAGTCAATTATTTACAGACCACCCCCATATAGCTGGAATATTGCTGAGTGCAATCACTTGCTCACTAAAATATTCATCCTTTATGCTGGAAGGAAGAATCTCGCATGTAATTCAGAAAAAAGGTTCTTCCAAAATTACCACTACTCAGCAAAAAGAGAAAGCTTTGAAAAATTGTGAGTGGTTTCATAGGCACCTGACTCTTCACAATGACAGATCGAGCCTTAAGATAGTCCAAGCAACAAGGCTTGGTAATATATTCAGATGTCAAGTCTTGCCGTAGATGACGGAAACTCACAGACCTATGACATGTCACAGTGTTTACAGAGGAAGACAATGTCGCTGAGAGTTAGGTTTGACATTAATCTCATCAGGATAATGATGGAATTCATCTCTGTGTTACATAAATGCATTGTGGGAATTGTTATTCATGAGGTTCCTGTGTTATCCATCAACACGACATGTTGAGCTAGATTTGTTTTATGGAGAAGGACACATTATGGTTGATATTTTTGTCCAGAATGAATTGTTCATGAGGTTCCTGTGATATCCATCGACCCAACATGTTTAGCCACCTTTTTGGTGGGGAGAAAGGGTCACAAGCAGCTGATATTTTTGTCAGGAAAGCCAATAAATTATGTTGATTAATCTCTCCGCAAACCTTTAAAGGTCACATGCAACAAAAAAATCAAACATAATTTAAAGCACATTTATCACTTTTTCATGACATATAATATACATTGCTGCTTTTAAAAAAACAAATAAACAAAATTATAAGCGTACAATCGTGATTCAAAAGTACAATATTTTGTACTTGGGCTTACTTCCCCCGAAACGAAGCCCTCGGGAGACAGAACCTAGTCATAACGGGTGAATGTGCACTGAAGTGTAACGACGGCTTCTGATTGGCTGTTTCATTTGCTGATATGCTGAGGGTTTATTGTGTGTACAGAAAGATGATCTGTTTCATGGGCATTTTAGAGGTATAGCCAGTCACAAGAAAGTAAGATTCTTCATGGATAACAACTTCTTTTTGTGTACTTGATGCGTCGTTTCAGTCGTTTCAGTATGGATTCATATACTGTTGTCAAACAAAATCATATACACTAAAAGAAGTTGTTATCCATGAAGAAGTATATAGAGATGTTAGGTTTTGAAAATACACATTCTTTGAATTTGCGTTCGATCCAATCAAAAATCATGTCAGTAGAGATGGTAAACTACTGGGTGGCTGGAATTTGTCATTCGTCCAAGTACAAAGCAGGACTTGAAACTGACAAGAGTTTGCACCAGTTTCCGTCAGATCCAGTCATCCGAAAAAAAATGAATGTACTTTGTTTGCAACCCACAGACATAAAAACATGTCATGTGTATCACACGTGCCTAATTACATAATGTGCGTTATGGACGCAGCGCAGCACAGCTGTTGAAATCAGTTTTCCCCTCAGCGCTGGGGGGAATTTAGTGAAACGTTTGAAATGTTTGGCTTTTTTTCATCGCGTTTTTTTTCAACTTTATAGGTTGAATTGGCATTTTTTATGATTTGTTTCGGTAAGTGCATACCGAAAGTTATGTTTTACGTTGCATGTGACCTTTAATGCTACGGAAAGAAGGAGATTGAGAAAACTGCCTGGCCTGCTGGCAATATCATCTTTAAAGTTGCAAAATTAATAATGAGAAAATAATGAGGTAAGTTTAAGTGGCTTACAACATGCCTATTTTCTTTTAATTTGATTAAATACTTACTTAAATAGTGTATGAGTGAAAAAAGTGGATTAATCATAACAGAAAAAATTATAGCAAATAATAATGTTTGATCCTGTGTAGCCGTTATAAAAATGACAGTTTAGTACAGTTTTGGCTTAATATATGCATATGTGTTTTTAGAGATGAATCTCCAATTGGTGAATTATTAATGTCTAATTTTCATTCATATGAACACATCTCTTAACTTTATTAATGATTTGTAAACTCTTTTCCCATGTCTTTGATTGTACTAGTATCATTTGTTTTTGAATGCTGTTATGCAAATGTTTTGATGAAATATTATTGTACAATGATGAATAAGCGTTTATGTTTTTATCAAGTGTATCAGATGTGACACTGACTGGGATGACAAGATTGTCCTTCCATCTGAGATGCTTGACTGCTATGTTGAGATATATGTTACAGTTTTTGAGAATATCATTAAAATCTAAAATACCAAAGACACTTTTGGACATCTGAGACACACACCTGTAAAACGACTGCAGAAACTGCTGATTCAGGTAAAAATGATAGTACTTCACTCATGTAGGATGATGTGTTTATATTTCATCACTGGTTATGCTCACAGATATTGTTTAGAATTCCAGCGGAGATAACTGGAAATTTAAGATGATGAATATTAACTAAAGTGGTTTATGGCAGACTGTGACATAAAGTCTCCAACTCTCCTTTACTGTGTGTTATAAACAGACGATGAGATTTTGGAAAGAATTTGCAGTGACAAAATGGCTGATGTAAAATGAACTTGTATTCTATATGTGGAGTCAGGAAGACGGTGTGGTTATATTTAGTTGATAGGTTGCAGGAGGACATGACCGTAGGTGAGCTGTAATGTCCTGCTAACTACAGATTTATGTTCAGACAGCCCGGTAGGAGGTAAGTCCTTAACCTTACTTCAACAATACATATTAAAAAGGATGTTTGTAGTGGTTTATGTACATTTTTGACAGGAAGGATATGTAGAGATGTATCTGCAGATTAAACAATTGCGCTTCAGCTGATTGAAGGCTAATATGACTTGTCCATGTATATCAATATTTTATTACGTGTTTGCTGCTGCTGCTGCTGCTGCTGCTGCTGCTGCTGCTGCTGCTGCTGCTGATGATGATGATGATGGTTTGCATGTTGATAATGTACCAGTGTGAAGGCGTGTTTGGTGTCCCCCTTGATCTTGCTGTGATATTGCTAAAGGCAAAGTCACTCACTCACTCACTCACTCACTCACTCACTCACTCACTCACTCACTCACTCACTCACTCACTCACTCACTCACTCACTCACTCACTCACTCACTCACTCACTCACTCACTCACTGGAGTGTGTAACCAAAGTAAATCATGTGTTAGCAAATAGTACATATTCCTGTGTGATGTATTATCCATGTGCATCATTGTGTGTATATCACAGTATGTCTAAGTAGACCATTATGTGTTGGTTAAATCATTGTATTTCTTCTTTGGGAGAGAGGATGAGGTTTTTCAATTGGAGAACTTACATTTTACACTTTGAAATGCTGAACTTGTCTCAACTGATGTTTACATTTTGAAATGCTGAACTTGTCTCAACTGATGTTTACATTTCTCTCAAGAGTGCATGTATTTATTAAAAATGTGAAACTAACACTTCATGTTGAGGGGACAGTTTTGAAAGGCAAAGAAGAAAACAATATTGGTATTTTCTCACAACACAATGTACAGTTTATGACTTGTTTCAGGACTGAACTTAGTTGTTGAACACTGCCTGTACACAACTACCATGGACAAAAGGTTTTGGAGTCAACTTCTAATCCCTAAAACATGTTAATTAATGCTGCCAATTGTGGGTGATTATTCATGCGGGTAATGAGATAGAGGATAATAAAACCCTCACTTAAGTTGGGTAGGGCCAGTGAGCGCCATTGTATTTGTGTGTGACATTGTTATGTTAAAATATTTCATTCAGGGCTATGATAACAAGTAGTCATTCAGGTATGAGTACATCTGCATTGAAACGTTCATGGTACATAATACAGGGAAATTGGATTGGTCTATTTACTGAAAGTACTGGAAAGTGTCTTTAGAATTTGCAAAGAACTTTCCTTCAATGTGTCAGTGACATGTAGATGCTGGTCAATGTAACATACAGATATTCTCAAGATGTTCTGACATGCAGTTTGAGACATATGCTTGCATGTTTGTTGTTTAACGCCACACCCAGCAATATTCCAGCTGTATCACAGCGATCTGTAAGTAACCGTGTCTGGACCAGACAATCCAGTGATCATCAGCATGAGCACTAATCTACACCAATTGAGATATGATACGTGTCAACCAAGCCAGCAAGTTTGACCAGCCAGTGCTGTTACTTTGGTTACTGACAACCAATTCTAACCTAGATCTTCACGGGTACTCTAATCTGACATGCAGTAAGTGACATGGAGCTTGGTCAATGCTGTGTACAGAAATGGCTCAACTGATCTGACATACAGAAAGTGACATGGAGCTTGGTCAATGCTGTGTACAGAAATGGCTCAACTGATCTGACATACAGTAAGTGACATGGAGCTTGGTCATTGCTGTGTATAAAATGGCTCAACTGATCTGACATACAGTAAGTGACATGGAGCTTGGTCATTGCTGTGTATAGAAATGGCCCAGTTGATCTGATATACAGTAAGTAACATAGAACTTGGTCAATGCTGTGTACAGAAATGGCTCAACTGATCTGACATACAGTAAGTGACATGGAGCTTGGTCATTGCTGTGTACAGAAATGGCCCAGTTGATCTGATATACAGTAAGTGACAAGATAGAGACATGGAGAGTGACCAGTGTTACAAAGAGACTGGCCAACATGACTTGACATGCAACAAGACCTGCACGACAGTGTTGTATAGACAGGGGCCAATGCTGGCTATTATGTAATGTTACCACCCCTCATTTCCTAGACATACATCACATGTGATAACCTGATGTAGACTTGTCCAGGTCTTAGACAAAACATTATTGAATAATAAGAATAATTATTGGGGGGATGGGGGGAGAGAGGGGTGGCAAGTGGGCCATAATAGGAAGCAATGGTAAATGTAGCCTGTCATACAGACCAGGAATTGAATAAATCAAGTACAATAATCTAAAGTCTTTCGTACAAGGCAGGTGCAGGTAACTGCTGTTTTCTGAAAAGAAGAATATCTCATTTGATACATTTCATAAAGATTTTTTTTCCTGTAAAATGTGTCAATTTCAGAAACAAATGGTGGTAATTGTCAGTCTGGGACTATATTTTGTAATGAATGCAATATTTTAAATTGAGATATTCTTTCTGCATCTAAGGCGATCTTTAAATTCTGTACAACTATGATCTGACAGACAGTAGGGTTCCAACTTGAATGATGAAGGCAGAGGCTGCTGTTTTGTTGAGATGTTCACCTTTAAAGGTTAAGGCTGGAGCTGATGCATGTCAGTGGCTGGTGGACCACGACCTGTGCTGACATGTGCAGCTTACTCATCTCCAGTGAGTGACGGCTGTAGGGAAGACGGTGACGGTGACGGTGACGGTGCAGCAGAAAATAGATGACATTTCCTGCTTTTTTTTATCACATTACATGTTCTCGAAATAGTCTTTGAGTGAATTTAGTTTTATGCCATACTCAGCAGTATTCCAGCTCTATGGCAGCAGCTGTAAATAATGGAGGCTGGACAGTCTAGTGATCAACAGCATGAGTACCAATCAATGCAACTGAGATATGATGACGTGTCAACCAAGACGAGTCTGACCACTCAATCCCATCAGCCATCTCTTATGACAAGCATGGGTTACTGAAGATCAATTCTAACCAAGATCTGCACAGGTCTATCTTTGAAATAATACAACCTGCCATCTTGAATTTCTTTGAAGAAGGTTAGGTCCTGTAACTTTCATGCTAAATGTAGGTTTTTATTCCAGTGCATGAAACATCCCTTACCAAAGTATAAGGTGTTTTTTTTCATGATGTATTTGTCAGCAGTTTACAGATAAACTTTTATGTAAAGGGTCGACCTACTGACTAGGTGACTGCTTTAAAAGGTATAATTCCGTCCCTCAAAAACATTTTAACTACTTTTAACTACTTGCTTAATGTCTATGATATTACTGAATATATATATTTGCTTTTGAGGATGTACATGTAAATGAAGAGCGCATGTATTCAGGTGTGAGAGAAGAGTGTTATATAGCCCAGGTGTTTAACACACTAAATGAACAGGTTATTGCATTAGGATCAATACTGATGCAACTACTTAAACCAGCTAACTTGCTCTACACATGCACTGTTGCATTACTCTGAATATGTCCTTAGATTATGGGGGAGACATTTTAGGACATGTCCTGTATCACCTGTTGAAATTTGACTTACTGTTTGCGACACTTTACAAAGATCCATTTGTTTCTGTTTGTACAAGGGTAGAGTGTTTTGGTGTCTGAGTGTCAGTGTGGTTGTGTGTATCTGTGTCCATGTATTATGGTGAGGATGCAGTATCATGGCAGGGGAATCTAGAAATGGGCTTCACACATTGTACACGAGTGTGGAATCGAAACCTGGTCTTTGGCTTGGGGGATTCTAAGTCAGGTTTGAACTTGTGTACCAAATGTTTGGTCTCTAGATATCCTAAACATGGATGTGATGATAATGTGAAGGCCACTGCCCAGATATTCCTCTTCTAACATATGTTGAGATTGTGTATAACAAGCACACAAGTGACAAGTGTGCCATGCTTGTATAACCATGTTACATGGGAATTTAATCAATATTCCACATGCAGAATGTATGTATGTATGTATGTATGTATGTATGTATGTATGTATGTATGTATGTACGTACGTACGTACGTACGCACGCACGCACGCACGCACGCACGCACGCACGCACGCACGCACGCACGCACGCACGCACGCACGCACGCACGCACGCACGCACGCACGCACGCACGCACGCACGCACGCACGCACGCACGCACGCACGCACGCACGCACGCACGCACGCACGCACGCACGCACGCACGCACGCACGCACGCACGCACGCACGCACGCACGCACGCACGCACGCACGTGGCTCAGGGGTAGCCTAGTGGTTAAAGCATTTGCTTATTTCCCTGAAGACAAGGGTATGATTCTCGACATCGCTACAATGTTTGAAGCTGATTTCTGGAGTCCCTCATGGTGATATTGCTGGAATATTTCTAAATTTCTAAAAGCAGTGTAAAACCCACTCATGCTCGCACGCATGCACGCACTCACTCACTGACTTTTTCACTCACTCATTCACTTTTTTATTCACTCATTCATTCCCTCTTTGATATGTATGAATGTTTTGACGTGACTTCAGTAGTGTAGCCAGCATCAGTGGCCTTGAGTAATGAACGCTAGTGAATTATGTATGTGTAGTTGTTTGTTTTGGAGGTATCATATAACTTTAGGATCAGAAACAGGATGGGTAATATGTCTCATATGTCCCATCCGTACATTAAGAGATAGTACTATATAGATTACTTGAATTTAATATTGCTTCACCTCTTAAATGGTTTTATCACCATGAATAGCTGGCAAATTACTGCTGCGGCTTTAAGCAGTGCTCACTTGCTCACCTAAAAGTAATTTTACAGATCTGTAGACATCTTTTGAAAGTGTCATTCGTTACTGATATTTGTTAAGGCACTAGATATGAATTATAGTGTAAGTAACAAATATTTCTATTACTTTTGACTGATAACTTAAATATGTACAAGGTGAATCTGCCGAAGGAATATGACTTACTCCAGTAGTGAAGGACACAGAATAAATGTGACTGTCTGTGGTACATATTCAACACCAAGGCTACAACAGGCTTGACAGAGGTTTCCATACATATATTCAAGGTCTTGTCTCTGTACAATTGTAAGTGGCAAGTCAGTCAATGGAGACCAGACCATTGGTAACCTCAGTCCAGGTTAGTGAGGGTCGGATCACAACTCTGCTGTAGAACAGGCTCTCAAACAATGAAAACGTTCATTTCATTTACACAGTCACTGACAGTTGCCGTATTGATGGTGCACGTAAGTGTGAAATGTGGCCTTTCTGTGCACAAGATTGTGTACACTGGGCGGTGTATTATTGCAACCCAAAAAAGGTTTTGATGTATCAGTTGTGTAAGTCATGCATATTTTCTTGGTTCAGATGTAGTGTGGGGTGTTACAGCAGCCTAGTAGTTAAGGTGTTTGCTCATCACAATGAAGACCAGTGGGCAGGATATGTGAAGCCCATTTCTGGTGTCCCCTACCATGATATAGCTGGAAAGTTGCCAAAAGGAACTCAATCACTTTCTCAGATGTGTGCATTTTCAGTAAAATATCAAGTTGGATTAGAGATTTTACCATGCTTTTGAAATGAATATATTTTGGGATCAGCTGTGACAAAAGAACAAATTAAAGACAGTGACAGTTTAGGTACTTCTGTTAATGTGCAGCTTCAAGACTAACACATAGTCTTTGAAATGAACATATATTTTACTGAAAAAAGAAAGTTATAGTCATAAAATATAACAAAATGGAGCCCAGAGACTTTCTTCATTTTCTGTCCTGAAACTGTGGAATCCAGACTTGCCACATAATCTAGACTTGCTTAGGCTTTCTTGGATATATTTGTTTCAGAATCAGTATGACCAGAGACCATTATATGGTCTCTGGTATGACCGACAAGGGAGAAGCCTAAATTCTCTTTTACTTGATGGCCAGATAACACATACATTTAAAACTTCGGTCATATGGGACTTAGATGATATGTCTGTTTCCACACACTAATATTTAGTAAATACTGTTCCTTTGTGTGGTGTTAGTATAGGAAAGATAGGAAATAGAGCAAGGTAGGATCTGTTTGGTTCAGTGCACAGCTGGGTGAATTTGACAGGTTCACTGCACCTGGTGACCGGACTAATTCTGTCTGTGGCAATATACAAGCAAGGTCATAATTGATTTCGTGAAAGTAGGTCAGATGTTGTTGGTTGGAAGCGGCCAATAATGTTACATAATGATTCTATAGGAGTTATGGAATAAGCCTGTGGAAACCTACTTAACCTAGATTTAGGAAGTGTACCAATTACAGAATTGTTCTGTGGTGTAACAGATGGCCATTGTCAGCCACTTGATCTCACCTGTAGGTGGTTATTATCACACTGGTGTTATAAATATGGATGATCTGTGTGATACGATGAGGTACACAGGTATTCATGTGCTTAACTGGATCATTGGAAAGACTCACAGGACAAAAAGTTTCAAGGAAAAAGTAACAAATTTGGTCAGGAAAAAATGTCACTATAACCAATGTCATGACACAACGTAAATATTTAAGTATGTATTTTTATTTTTTATCAGTTTTGTCTGTGGCAGTTTGCAAGTATTATTTTAAGGTGCATGTTTGTTGTAAGTTGTGATGCTCAGATTTCTAGATAAAGATTTAAAAACTTCAAAATGAAATGAAATTTTGAACCTGTACTTTATTTGTTAACATGCTATGGTGGAATTTGTTATTGCTTTCGTGGTTCGTTGCTATGCTAATCTTTAAACAGGCATACTGTCCGATACACAATATGTTAACAAACCATCACAGTCTGTAGTGAAGTTTAAACACATAACATCCGGCTCAGTGTTCATGCTGAAGATATAATGCAATGGGACAACATTCAATCTGTGCCTCAGCTTGTACACAGTTCAGCATTCTTTCCAAGTCTGCATTCAAAGTTGATACCACAATATACACACTGTCTGACATCTTTGTCAGTAGGCACTCCATGGACAGGCACTTCATTCACGTGCACGTGCACATGCACATGCACATGTATGCAAAATTACTGACATCATTTGATCCTGGAGTTGATGTAGTTTCAATCTCTGTCTTAAGATGTTCTCTTGTCTAAAGAAAAAAGAAAGATACAACACTGTCTCAAACTGGCAGAACCTAGTGACTCAGAACCAGAGGACAATCCTCCATAATGTACCCCAGAGAAATCCTGATTTGTCAGTAGGTGACATTATTTGCAACTTTGGTCAATACAAAAATATTAGTTTCATCAGTAAGGGACTGGCTGACATTGTACAAAACAATCTTAGTGATTATAAGTCCTATACCTCAACATAGTCCAGTGGTAGTCTTCGCTCTAAGGCTGTTTTGTTCAATGACTCATTGGTCATTTAGGAGTTAGTGAGTTTAGCAATATTTATGGGCTTCACACATTGTGTCCATGTGGGAAACTGAACCTGGGTCGTCAGCATGATGCTGTCATGTAGGATGGGGTATAGATAGCATGTTTAGTTTTGGTCAAAATCATTCTTTAGATTGCGCCAATGACTGTAAAAAGTACTTGCACTTCCTCAACCTTCTCCTTTAACATGCCCTTCCTAGAGTTTTTCTACCTAGGATTTGAAACAGTCATATTTTGCTGTCTGCCACGATTCTCTGTTTTTCATGTCTTCTCCCCTCCCAGTAAGTTAAACATTTCTTCATGACCTTGACCCCTCTCCCTAAAATAAATGACCAGTCCGTAAGTAGTGTTGTGATTTATAACATTTTCATTTGAAAAGTACTACTGGGTCAGTGTTCAATGCTCCTGCCCTCCAATGGCCCACCTACTCTATGATTAATGATCCGTCCCAAATTTCCACAATTGCTTAAGGGTAACAGACTAGAAAAGTGAAAAATGCAGCTATAAAAAAACTGTAGGTAAGACTAACCATTAACTTTTCAAGTGCTAGTTGATCCAAGGCATTGTAAGCAGTTTCTGTCCCCTATAGACATGGAAAACGTTTAACAAAGGGAATAGAGCTGTGTTAGAAGCAAACACTGATACACTTGACTGTGAGGATAATAAACAACTTTAAATTGGTTAGTATCTATATGGTGTGCTGATCTAAACTTGGTGTCCTGTAATGAATAAAGTAATTATTAATGATAATGGAATAATATTTCTGTTTCAACTGACTCAAGTTAAGGGTTGAGATTGAAATGGAGGATAAGGCCCAATCACCTCAGGAGTGTAGGAGACTCTGATCACTGCTTGTCCAAGCACCTTGCTGTCCCCACAGGTAGGTGTCAGGGTACAATGGAGGTGGCAGGTATGTGTGGTTGCTAGGATACTGCACATCCCCGGAGCTTGTCCTCTCTGCTGTGTCCTCTCTGCTGGATGATGGCCTCACAGTGACCATCACTGACCACGGAGGAACATCCCCAGTTAACAGGACGACCACCACGTCTGGCTTGCTACTCCAGGAAGGGGATGTTTGAGAGCAGGTTTAGGGAGTGCAAGTACTTTTGACAGCCCTGACATGGACATGTCCTGCTGATGATATCACCAATCAGTAGTGGTGTCAGTGATTTGTAGTCAGAGACTGAGTTAAAGATAGACTAGTTCCTGCCTGAAAGGCAGGGACTGTGGTATTGACTTTGGCGATGAGCACACAGAATGGGTCAGACAAGTTGAATTGTGCCTGGGAATCAAACCTGTGTCTTGAGCCTGCTGGGGGACTAGTGTTACCACTGGGACACGCAACAGTACACAGATCACTGGTTTGTTAAGGTAAAAAAAAGAGGTAGACTTTAGCATAACCTTGAGGGTATCTCAGAATGCTCTTACTGGGTCATACTGAACATATATGTGGAATAGAAGCTCGAATAGGGTATCATGCAAACTCCATCAGTTTCCCTGGCATTTTGGAAGTTGGTGAGCGATACGAAAGTAAGAGATTTTATGAATGACAACTTCTTTATTATTTCACTCTTACTTTACAATGGTATAAGAATACAAACTGAAATGTTGCATAATATATATTACAGAAGCTGTCATCTGTAAAGTATCTTACTTTCTTATAAACTCAACAAGAATCTTAACCAAGATAAATCTGTGATTCAAATCCATGATCAGCCTGTGTGGACATCTGTAAGAGATTCAGTTCTCAGGTAAATTCAAATTTTCACAAAACAAGATGGATGAAAGTGTAATGACTGAAGATTTATCTCTTATATATGTGTCAAAAAATGGTATACTATATGCTCCATGTCTCTTGAAGAATAGTCACAATTCTGTTCTCAGGATGGTAGTATCTGTAATGAAAGTATACAGCCAATGGACTTTCATAGGCCTGTTGCTGGTATTCTACACTAGTGGATGTGCTAGAATGATGTCAACCCTAGTGTATAAGTAATGGATTAATGACTGTGAATATGCATACTATAGACTGGCTTACTACATGTAGGTGATGTGTCAGAATGATCACCATGGATTGTTTTCATATGAAATAATTTTATGTTCAATATGATTAAAACCCCTTTTTTCTGAGTCCCAATTTAGAAAAGACGCCTTATGGTTTCATAAAATGGATACCATGTTAAGTGAATATTAAGATTGTGAAATATATATCTGATTTGATGTAGTTATTTTTTTCCGCATTCTGTGGCAGTTCATGAATAACAAAAGCCTGAGATGTCATCCTCTGTGATAGTTCAAGTTTCAAAAATGACTGAGGATGCTTGTGTTTTATAGTGTTGTTTCATTTTCAAATTTGTGGATATTTTTTGAGTAATCTACATACTGTTGAATAAGTTGATAACATAACATTGCCTGAGTGTTCATTCTTTTTAAAACAGCATGAGCATTTTCCAGTGTCACAATGCTTGAAGTGAGCTGATCAGTGTTATAATGTATCATATATATGCAGCATTTATATGTGTGAATCACCTATTCTGCAGCACGTAATATATTTGCTATTTTATGCTCAGTAGGTTTGAGACCATTGGATGATCATGTGTATGAACAGTATGTATCACTTGAAGATTTTCTGCATGCATTATTTGAACTTGTTCAAACCACTGACTGCTACTTCATTGAGTTATTCTGTTAAAAGAAATGACAGTATTTTTCAAGAAGGTTCGTGGAAATTGGTATCTGGGGGATCCATCAGATGCCATAATACTGGTTGTCAGTTAACACAGGGACAGCAGGGTAGCCAAGTGGTTACTGTGTTCACTTGTCACACCGAAGACCTGGGTTCAACTCCCCACATAGGTACAATATATGGAAACTTATACATGGTGTCCTATGCTGTGATGTTGCTGGAATATTGCTAAAGGCAAGTTAAACTTAAACTCACTCCCTGTCAGTTAACAGCAGACTTAAGACTTATGTGTATAATAATACCTGGTAAAATAGTTTACTTGTTTAATGATTATAAATAGATATGTAATTTATGAACTGTTACCAATCTTCTGATTTCTAACATTGGTAACAGTCCCAGACTTCCAATAGTCTGTTTATAACATACACAGTTGTTGGTGATGTTTCCTTGGGCCCATGAAGATCCGGGTTTGAAGTGACCCATGCTTGTTGTAAGAGGTTACTGACAGGATTGGGTGGTCATGTTCGCTGACTTGGTTGACACAAGTTATCGTATCACAATTGTGTAGACTGGCGATAAATGATGTTGAACATTGTATTGTCTGGTCCAGACTCGATTTACAGACAACTGCCATATAACTAGAATAATGCTGAGTGTGGCATAAAACTAAGCAAGCACTCACTTGCTCAACCTTTGCCAGCCCATATGTTGAAGTATTTTTATATTCAGAGACTAAATGTTTTAAATGAATTGATTGTGTCTATCAAGATTTTATATATTCAGGGGCTAAATGGTACAAATGAATTGTTTCTTTCTATCACGTTTTTATATATGCAGAGGATAGAAGGTTAGTCGATCACTGCAGAAGCAGCCCGCTCTGTAATCGGCACTGTCCAGGGCCTAGATTTTCAAAGCTCTCTTAGCGCTAAGATAATCGTAAGTGCCATACATTAACATTAACGTACAACTCTCGTAACACTAAGAGAGCTAAAAAAAAGTCTAGGCCCTAGTGTTTGATTGAATTGTCCTGGGGAAGTTCCAGACTGAAATGTTTGACGACTGACACGGCAACAGGTGTGTTACAGTATCAACAACTCAGGTGCTATTGCAGAGTACTGGGTACAGTAGGATCAGTTACAGAGTCCTGTTTCAGAGGTTGATTTCATAGTAACAGTTGTTCACCAATGACTGCCCATGCAGTATGGTGAGTCATATGACTCTTGGTGTGTTAGGTTTTGTCATTCAATTTTTTGTGTTATAATCAAATATAAACTCTCTAAAACAAGATTTTCATGGTATTACTGTACACTCTGAGTGCACTTTTTGTAATGTTAAGACAGTGTGCCCTGTGGTACACCATGATAATGGAAACAAGGTAGGGTGGCCTAGTGGTTAAAGCACTTTCTCGTCTTGACAAAAACCTGTGTTTGATTTCCAAATGGGTGCAGTGTCCTAAACACATTTTCTGTTGCCCCCATCATGATTTCACTGGAATATTGCTAAAAATAGCATAAAACCCAACTCCCTCACTCACCATGATAATGTAATGTGTTAGGTCTCAGTACACATGTTGGAGTCTAATGTATGGTGATGACCTGGTGTCTGGTAGCTGGCCTGGCTGGTTGTAACAGTAGTGAAGACATTCCTGACCTTTGTCATTGCTTATTTATGTCTCCGTGACAGGAAATGTGTCAGCATCAGGGTGCAATACTTTGTCTCGGTCGGTACAAAGCTAGCTTTCACTGTGGGGCATTGGGTAGCCTAGTGGTTAGGCAGTTTGTCATCATGGTATGGTGAATGCCCAGGTTTGGCTTCCATCGTGATTGCAGTTTGTGAAGTCCATTTCTGTGGTCTCTACCATGAACTATTAGGAATAATTAGGTGATCAGAAAGAACTGCTGTACTTCTTTGTGTCAACAACTGTCAAGTAGTATGCATAGATGGATGACCTGGTGCTGGATATTGATGGGTGAGTGGCTAGAATGTCAGTAAGAGTCCATATTGATTATATCCAAGTGCACTGCCTGCTCACGGCGCTATGTAAATTACTACTACTAATGATTACTATTCCTATCATAGGACAGCATCTTACTTTCCAAAACTTTTTCAACTCCCTGGGGATCATACAGATATCCTGCCTCTTAGGTGCAGTGAACTAAACACTCACATTGCCTTCACATATCCACAGGTACACATTTTACAGCTGGCTGAACTGTGACAAACTAAGTATCTTGTGCAAGGATATTATGCAGATATGCCCACCCCGGGACCCCAACCTAAGTGCCTCCATCGGGAATTAGCCTTACCACTGCACAATTGAATTAAACTTATTTTGTCTCCATATCATAATAAACCAAACTGCATGCCTTATTATATACTAAAACTTTATGGTGTCAGATTGTTCAGTTTTACGGGATATACTGTGTTGCACTGAAAATAGTGTGACACTTTATTAACACTTATCCAAGTGTCAAATACAGTTGAAAGTATTTCCATGCATCTGTCAGAATGGTTATAATCAATGTGGCGTAAGACTCTCAGTTGATCTTGAAGTGTAGTTGACTACATGCTATTTTATATACGGCCTACAAAGAAAGAAGTTTAGGTTGATGAAGTAATTTTCTCATTGAAGACTCTGAAAACATAGTTGTCATATGAAGCAACAACGTGTACTATTACACCAATGACGTCACACTCTCGTGACATGACATTTTCATTCTTGCGCTGTTCACACAGAAGGTAGGACGGCTGCCATTTTTGTGGCGACTGTGTCAGTTGCAGATCCATCTGACAATTCCAAGCTTGATAAGATTCTGGCACTTGTCCAGAAAATGTCATACGATACCGAGGACCTAAAAGTATGAGTTGCTGTCTAGGTTGATCAATTAATTTTGTCACTGAAGACTGTGAAAACACTTGTTTTTAGGACCCAATATTCAAGTTAACATGTTCACCTGAGGCTTTGTTTCGTCACAAAATGTTTCCTCACTACCCATAGTAGACTTGTATTCTGGGAGCAGATTGGAAACGTGTTTGTTAGGCAGGGAGACCAACAGGTCATGTCTGCACTGTAAAACATAGGGCCTGGTAATTGGAAGGTGACTTGAAAACATTGTAAATGAAAAAAATGCTCAAAAGAAGAAATTTTCACTATGACGGGAATGTTTAGAAGTGGGAAGAGGGTGGCAGTCAGACATGTTTCTGGGTAAGAAAATGTATGTGGGATTGTTTAAAAGAATTGTTGGAGAAAACTTGTCATCCCAGATCCTGGTACAAATGTTTTTCACTGAAGATGGAGGAAGAATTAGTATGCTTGGTTTTCCCAACGAGTGATGGAGTGATGACAAAAAACATACTGTTTACCACTGAAAAATAAATTGAGGTAGGCCAACATTGCTTTGTCTTTTTATTCAAATTTTTTTTAGGGAAAAAGGGCTTGATAACAGTGTAAGAATCTTCATCAAAACATCACTCTGGTTGAAGTTGCTGTCCATTAAGTTATATGCTTCAGTATTGCTTCATATGGGGATTTTGCATTACAGAGAGGGCTGGGTGGAAAGGGAAATAATATAGTTTGGGGACTGTGAGTCATATTTTGGTAGTATGTGATTTGATGATCTCATTCAGCTTCAGCTTCATCTATGTATATCCCATGTAACGAAATACTGAGCTTGTATTGAACACTTTTAGCAAGTGTCACTAGCTGCTAAAAACAAAATTTGGTGAAGTGGTTTGCAGGACAATATATTCTTCTGATGACTCTGAATCAGGTTCTATTAAGAGTGAGTTTAGTTTTATGCAGATTCTAGGGACATTCCAGCAATGTCACTGTGGGAGACACCAGAAATGGGTGTCACACATTGTACCCATGTTGGTCTTGGTGTCACGAGTGAACACTTTAAACCTAACTATCCCAATGCCCCAGGTTCTGTGACATCACATGTGACTGCCATTATGTTACCTGTTGAGGCAGGCAGCAAACTTGCATGGCTTTATACGAGAGGAATCCTGCCAATAATATAGATTCTTTAACAAGTAGCAATCTTTTTGTTAATGGACCTTCCTGATTTACTTGTGCAATCACAGGTTGTTTTCTTCTGTAGCCCGGATGCATTGTCATCATGTCTACTTTGTGCCCAGCAATGTCACATGGAGGTGACTCAGAAGTTCACTGTCTTTGGTCATTTGGTGACGTAGATGATGATGAAGTTTTGTGAGTTTATTATCCATTTGGTCTGGTTAAGCCCAATAAGCACAATGGGGTTGTCTGAAGACTCGAATGTTATGAAAAAGAAATGAAATATTGCTAACAAATCAGTGGCAACAATGTCTTGTTCATATCCTGTTGAACATCAAACTTCCACTTTCAAGTTTTGTAATGTTATGTCATTTGTGTGATATAACGGAATGTATAATTGTGATATCTACTAACTACATGAGAAGAGAATGTGCTGCGAGTCAGCGGGTCTGATGTGTAGGAGACACGTGACAGAAAGATGGCAGCTCAGACACATGACACGTGAGCCAGTCGGAGCGTGACACAGCAGCACTTTAGATCTCACTGATGCTTCTGTTGTTATCTTGTTTGACAGACTTATGGCATTGCTTGTTAATCCAGGAATGTGATATTACTGTAGGGTCTGTTCGGACATTCTTGTAAGCAATAAATCAGTAGAGTTATGTTTCATTAGAGAACTTCCATTTTATTTGTAGTGTACCAAAGCCATGCCTTGATCATCTTAGCACTAAGGTGACCATGACTCCCATAGCTTTCCATGTGACAGTCCTAGCACTAAGGTGACCATGACTCCCATAGCTTTCCATCTGACAGTCCTAGCACTAAGGTGACTATGACTCCCATAGCTTTTCATATGACAGTCCTAGCACTAAGGTGACCATGACTCCCATAGCTTTCCATCTGACAGTCCTAGCACTAAGGTGACCATGACTCCCATAGCTTTCCATCTGACAGTCTTAGCACTAAGGTGACCATGACTCCCATAGCCTTCCATATGACAGTCCTAGCACTAAGGTGACCATGACTCCCATTGCTTTCCATGTGACAGTCCTAGCACTAAGGTGACCATGACTCCCATAGCTTTCCATCTGACAGTCCTAGCACTAAGATGACCATGACTCCCATAGCTTTCCATATGACAGTCCTAGCACTAAGGTGACCATGACTCCCATAGCTTTCCATATGACAGTCTTAGCACTAAGGTGACCATGACTCCCATAGCTTTCCATATGACAGTCCTAGCACTAAAGTTGTTTTGTATTTGCATCAACTTGGTTTGTCCTCATTCATTGATCTGTCTGCATCAGTTAGTATTGATCTTCAGAAACTCATGCTTGTAAGAGGTGAATAACAAGATCGGGTGGTATTTACTGTATTCTATTATCATGCAGTCCTAGTGTTCATTTCGGGTGCACATTTCAAAAAACGTTTGAGACATTCCAAATGTCATTCTCTATGCCAAGTTTAGTGTAGGAGTTTCAAATGGTAACTCTCAGTATATCGTGAACACAAATGTTAGTAAACATTTGGAATAGAACCTTGTGTGTTTTACTTCCAAGTATGTCATTGGTCTGTCCTTGTGGCTGGTGTGTTCTAGTTCCTATGGTTGGTGTGTCCTAATACATTGTGGTTTGTGCATCATGACAAGGATAAGAGTAAAGGGGCCCAGGTTTTAGCCATAAGGTGGATATTCTTGGTCATGAAAAGTAAGCCAGACTGTGAGCTCAAGTGTTTAAGTCTCTGTTTTTTTTCTCTGTTAAGCCAATATTGCTATGCAATGTAAGATAGAGAATGGAATGAAGTACACTTGTGAATCAGCATATGAAGACACTGTATTAGCTTTTCCATGAGTGAACGTTCAGTCCTCCATGTGTCAGGTTACATGTAGGGCAGAGGATGCTCACAATCAACATGATCAAATGCCACTTAAAAAGCAAGTGATTAACAGTGTAAGTCTTCTGATGTAGGACCATACTGTACTATTGTCTAGGACAAGTGACAGTCACCCGTCTCTATAGCGAGTACATAGGTGTCTGCTAGTGCATGAAGGCTAGGTGCACTCTTGAACACAAGAACTCGTCTGACCGAACCGTACCCACATTTGGTTTCTTAGTGTGAGTGCTCATCGTAGGAGGCCACTAACAGGATCGAATGGTCAGACTTGCTGGCTTGGTTGACCTGTGTATATTGATGCCCATAATGTTGATCACTGGAATGTTTGGTTGAAACTTGATAATTTACAGGCTGCCTCCATGTAGCTGAGTTGTGTGGTATGTTATAAACAAACAAAAATCTAAATGAGATAATGATTGATTCTAAATACATTGTCAGCATGTTTTGACATTTGGCCTCACAGTATGTTATGTCACCTTTCACTGAGCACTGGCTCAGTTGCCAATAGTTAGCAAGTTATATAAGATCATTTGTAAGACTCTGAATTATGTAAAACTGTTCACGCCTTTCCTGTCAGTCCTTTATGTTTAGAATGTTAGCTATTTGGTTTGTTCTATGAAATCCTATGAATTATTCCCATGCATTAATCGCTTGACAGGATGTTACACCATACTGGTCATGTGACTTATCAGAGAGTCACAGAGACTTGACAGCTTCCTGACATGTCACATCGCATGGTCCAAGAACTTATTTTTTCCAAGTGGTGGGTCATGTGTCAACTGTCACATCCAAGATGAATGTTTCCTTAAATGAAAAAGGTTAATTGCGCAAACTGTCATTGCTGCTTGTGAGCCCAGGATTTTTTCGCTTATACAAAAGTTCTGATATGTCCTTAAAAGGATATATAGTTTAGAAAAATGCACACACACAACTGTGCATGCACAGACACTACAAATTTCACAATGTCTTAGAATTATTTTCGTATGGAGGGGTTTGTACTCCAAAGTTTCACTTTCAGATCTACATCAACACTTCCCGCTTTCGAGCTGCAGACCACTGAAACAGAAATACTGTTTGAAGCAAAATTGAAGGTGACTCACTCACTGTGTAGAGACAGTATTTCTTTTTGAATATTGCCTTTTCTGCTATGAGTTCTGCTAAGTCATTTTTGACTTGATGAAGCTGCATCTTTTTTGCAATGAACAGATTCATAACATTGAGACACAGAGCAAATGTAGAGCCCAAAATGTTTGATGAACTTGTCTATAAGTTAAGATAAGATAAGTCAGTGCCAATGCACAGTTGACAAAGGATTATAGCTGGACTGACATGTGACCAGCATATCAAGTGACATCCTTCATACATCTGTAGGACTCTCATTTCAGCAGTGACCCCAGATCTACTGTCCATTCGCTGAGTCCATGCAATCTCAAATGACCTGCCTTTGATTTCCCATGAGCCAGTTTGATTTACTAGACTACTAGATCTAATGGACTAATCAAAACCGGCAGTCATAAATCCTACCCTCCTCATGTTCTTTGATTGCCTTGGCTGATAGGTAAATTGGGTGCACATAAATTGAGATTGGAAGAACCCCAGGAATAGATTCAGTAGCTGGTATATGTTTGCTAAACTGTGAGCTCAGGAAATATAGAAGATGATCCTGTGCAAGAAAGGCCAATAACTCCTGGTTACAAGCAGACAATATTTTCACATAAACTTTTATGGAGACCTACAGTTTCATGTGCATTACCTTACCACTGCAATAAGACATAAAAACTTTGGCTACAAGGCCAAGCAGATCATCCACAGCTCTAAGAATATCTGTGGACACATTGAGCTGAAGAGGTGTTAAAAGAAGACTAAGTACTAAACAATGGAGTTAGTTTTAATTATTAGATGTATATACAGTGGAAAATGCCCAAGTAAAGACTGCTTAAATAAACAGACTGAATAGGTAACCACTATTTGTTAGTCCCAGCAATTTTTTTCATTTGTTATCACTATTAGAGTCTGGTTAACTAAACTTACATACATAAACAACACTGCTTAACTAAAGGTCTTCTCATGGGTTCTCGGAAGTAAATTACTTAACTAAAGAGACTGGATAACTAAATTTAGCACATAGTCCAACATGAGGGATGGATGTCAGTTAGACTCCAGTTAACCAGACATGGAGCCCAGCCCTGGTAAAATGTTCATTAATGGTTTTGTGTAGTTTGGCAACTTCAGTGAGTTTATCCAATTTACATGATGAATGACTTGAAGTAGGCCACCATTTCTTTTTATGGTCACATAACATACATATGGCTGCCATTTGCAGATTTTGATAAGTTTGGATAAATTAAAGGCCTCATAAGCAATTGTTGACTCATCTGCCATTTAGGGGTCTGGGTACATTTCTATATTTTGGTTTTGACTAGGGTACATTTCTTGGATACTTGTGATACACATCTGTAGTACCTGTGCTGACAATGATCCCTTCTGCATAACTGTCAGTTTTAAGTCCAAGAAGTCCAAGAGTCCCAAGAACTGTTACCATTCACTGACATTCCATCTTGTCAGGGAACCCTGGGATTTATAGAGCTGCAATAAACCATTGAGTAGGGGTCAGGTGATATGTATGTGAGGAGGAAGTACCCTGATGATTGCTACCCCAAACTATAGGGTCTTTATTGTTAGGAGGGCTGAATGATCAAGACTTGACCTCTTGAAGGTCATCAAGAGGTCAAGGTGACAAAGCCTTGTCAAGTATCATGCTGGATAAATATGTTATGTCGTGATGAGATGTGAAATAGAAATTACACATTCGAAGTGACAAGTTATGTAGATTGTACGTTGACATTGGTATTGTGATTTATGACTTCTGGTCCTGTTGGATAACACACTATTGAACATTGTTCTAGTAGGTTAGCAGGTGATGTAACTCGGACTAGAGATGGGTGAAAGCAGAGACCATATGATCGTCTATTATATGGTCTCTGGTGAAAGTCTAATGCTATGACAATGTAGTACATGGTCGTATAGTAGAGGCACTATCTGCCTCTTATGGGGAGACATCCACTGTCTACTTGGCCACTGATCAAGAGGAGAGGCCTCCAGTGGTCAGGGGCTCTGCTTTTAGGCAAGCTCACTGAATTTGCCAAATCAACGCAGACTTGTTCAGTATATTAGGAATTGAGCTCAGAATGAAATGAATATAGGCTGCAAGATGGGAATGAAATGGATATTGTCCAGAGACTAAGGCTCTTATGAAATTAGTAATTTGGACTGAGCAAGAAAACACCTTTAAACTGAAAAGGAGCCCCATTCAAAGGAAACTCCCTTAGTCTGACTTCCTCTACTCCTGAGAATGAATTGTCTTACATTACAGCTTGTATTTAGGATGATAGCCTTACTTAAAGGTGTGAATTTTGACAATAGATAGTGTTACAGTAAAGCCAGTATTAAGGACCTTAGCCTTATATAAAAGCCAGGGCCTAGATTTTTTAAGCTCTCTTAGTGCTAAAATAGTTGTAAGTGCCATACATTAACATTAACTCATGAGTATCTTAGTGCTAGATATGTAGTCTTACATTAAAGCCTCTTTTGAGAACGATTGCCATTAAAAGCCTGCATTTTTGCGATAGATAGTGTTACATTTAAGCCTGTATTTAGGATGGTAGCCTTACTGAAGATCCAATATTTGGCCATTGTCTTTACATTACAGCCTGTATTTAGGACAATAGCCTTACTGAAAAGCCTGCATTTTGGTGATAGTCTTACATTAAAGCCTGTATCTAGGACAATAGCCTTACTCAAAAGCCTGTATTTTGGTGATAGATAGTCTTACTTAATAAAGTCTGTATTTAGGCTGATAGCTTCACTTAAAAGCCAGTATTTTGGCAATAGATAATCTTACACTAAAGTCTGTATTTAGGACTTTAGCTGTACATAAAAGCCTGTATTTAGGATGAGAATTTTACAAAAAATGTTTTATAGAGCAGAAAATAATATGATGCAGGAATTCAAATATCAATGCCCATACTTATTGAAAATTCTTTTCTTGTGTCACACTATTTAACCACACAATGAAACAAGATTGACCTACACATGAGTGTAGATGATCAGTTTGCCATAGACAAGCTTGTAAATCCCTTTACAGTACTGTCCCAATAGGACATTGAAGTTCTGACAGTTTGTAAAACATTGTTCTTTATGTACAATGTTTGACAGTACTGTCCCAATAGGACATTGAAGTTGTGACCGTTTGTAAAACATTGTTCTTTATGTACAATGTTTGACAGTACTGTCCCAATAGGACATTGAAGTTCTGACAACAGTACTGTCCCAATAGGACATTGAAGTTCTGACAGTTTGTAAAACATTGTTCTTTATGTACAGTGTTTGACAGTACTGTCCCAATAGGACATTGAAGTTGTGACTGTTTGTAAAACATTGTTCTTTAAGTACATTGTTTGACAGTACTGTCCCAATAGGACATTGAAGTTGTGACCGTTTGTAAAGCATTGTTCTTTATGTACAGTGTTTGCTGTCCTTGTGTAATGATAACATGTCATACTTGTGTAGTTATCATAAAGTGAAAGACTAGGTATCTGAAGATAACATAAGGTTATCAAAACTAATATTGTCATTAGGGCTTATTCTCACCTAAGGAAGGATTGACAGTTTATCAGTTTTATCTACTACTCTCAACAAGTTGCATGACCTTAAAATACATGGTTGCCGAGCTTCTTAATCATTGGAGTGTATGGTATGGGTGTATCAGACAACATGTTGCCAACAAGCAGCCTTTAGACACAGAAAATACATATTATTTTTTTTAAGGACTAACTCCTTATGTGCATGCTTTTATCACAATTAGTTTATTACACACATGTTAAATGCGTGATACACTGGTGGTATTTATGAACTTTTGCAGTGCAGTTGGGTTTGTGCAAGCTTCAGCAGCCATGTTGAAAATTCTCTATGTGCCCATTACTCATACAATTTGTTCAAGATATATTGAAGGGTGATATATGTTTTGAGTCAGGTGGGACTTGACCTATGTTGTTCACTTTTCACACTGTTTTTATTATTCAAAATAATGTTTCATTTTGATGATTCTTTAAATTTTCCGTAACATTTTTAACAGCTGAAAATATTTTTTGTCATCTCTAAAATGCTGACGCAACGTTTCAACTTTTTGTTCTCTTTACAGGAGGTGATCGCAGACATGTCAAGGTCGCTTCCTGCCCTGATTGTGACCTTCACCTTGGTCCTCTTGACCTTGGTAAGGTCACAGGCGTGCCCAACAAATTGCAAGTGTGACCATACAGGAGATGGATGGAGGGCAGTTTGCCGTGGTGGTATCTTGCAAACCATCATGAGAGGCCTAAGTGTGGACTTCAAATCTCTTGCGGTGTCATCCAGTAATATCCGCACATTGCAGGCGTCTGACCTTCTGTCCGATGTGGAGGTACCCCTGACCAATTTGTCCATCACTAATTGCAGGTTGCAAAACATCCAAGATGGCAGTTTCCAAAACATAACAAATCTGTCTACTCTGGATATTAGCTCTAATTACATTGCCACAATCAGGAAAGGTGCTTTCAATGGTCTTGCCAGTCTCCAAGTCCTCAACCTCTCACACAATAATATTGCAAATGTAGCAAGTGCTCTACAGTCATTGCACAATTTAAGAATCCTAGACCTAAGCTACAATGCTATAAGTGACCTTCACACTGGTGCCTTCAGTTCGCAAGAACAACTAGTCTACCTTCGTCTTGATGGTAATAGGCTTCAGAACCTGCATGGCTACGTGTTTCAAGGACTTCAGAACCTGCAGCATCTGAGTCTGAGACACTGTTTGTTGATCAATATTGCTAGTGATATGTTCAGCATTGTGAGGAGCATACGAGTCCTTAACCTAGGCCAAAACCAGATCCAAGAGCTCCCTGCATCAGAGGAATTACGTAACCTGCCCTCGCTGCAACACCTGCACCTGGACAGCAATCAGATCACCACCCTCACAGACTCACAGTTCTCAGGAATAACACTGGACACCTTGCAGCTGTCTCGCAACCAAATCTCCAAGATTACCACAGAGACCTTTAAATACTTCAATGCTCGTGTCATTGACCTCTCCTATAATATGCTTGTTGAGATTCAGAACAACTTCTTACGACCAACTGCTCCACAGTTAGAACTCTTAAATATGGCAGGAAATCCACTCCGAACTCTTCCTAGATTTGCCTTCGAGGGATTGTACAGACTAAAGAGTCTTAACCTGTCAAACTGTCATTTGGAGAGGATTGAAAAGAATCAGTTTGACAATTTACAGAACCTTAATGAGTTAGACATATCTCTGAATAAACTGAAGAATATTCCGGGAGAGGTATTTACGTCACTTCAAAAGGACGTGTTGTTACATTTGCATAAAAACTCCTGGCATTGTGACTGTTATGTGAAACCACTCAAACTGTGGCTTGAGAGCCACGGGTCTGATCTCAGAACTTGTCATCGAGATACACTGTACCGAGATCAGTGCACGCTGGAGAAGTGCCACTCACCATCCTCGCTAGCGAATATTCAAATAAGAATGTTAGAACAGTCTGATCTTAATGTGTGCACCAAAGATTCCACATCAGACCCGTTGCCCACAAATACCCAGCTGGCAATAGTTCTGCCATGTATAATCATTGCAATATTTTTTATAATTTTGGCCATAGTTCTGTGGCAAAGAGGAAAAACAAGAGATGAGCTTAGGAGACAGTGTGTCAAGTCACCATCCGAGCCAGTCAGTAGCCATCTTGATTTTCTGGAACAAAAAGAGCATCCGTTTGATAGTGTTTCATTAAATGAATCGGATCATAATTTTGTGTTTAGGAAGTACTTTCAGACTATGCCCTCCAATCCAGACATTTTTATCGAAACCACATCATTAAGTCATAACCCAACTGTAGGTGGCGCTGATAGTGTTTATTCGTCGATGCCATCCATCAGTAGTGGCTCCAGTGTCAATTTAGGCATGGAATCGACTGTATAGTTCTAGTAATTATAGGTTATTGAAGATGTTCTGGTTCCTGTTTCAGACAAGAATAGATCTTTTGAAATTATGTTCTTTCCATGTTTTTCAACATCAGATTTCACACATGAGTAATAAGCATCAAATATTTTGAAAGTAATTAAGACAGATTGCCTGCATTGTTTCATAAAAAATAAGGAATGTCTGTAAATCAGAACCAAAACATTTTTGGGGGGCTTGTATCAAAACCATGGTAACCTAGATAATTATAAACACTATACTGTGCATGCATGATTCATGCCATTGATCACTGAGTGTGTATTGTTTCCATGTGTGTCATTGTCATGTGAGTCATTAGATTAAAAGACACCAAGATCAAGACATCAACTTGTCACTATAGCCAAGAAGATATTTTACTCTGCTCCAGTTAGACTTTTGTTTTATATGGAATGCTTGTAACTTACAAAGGATGACTATATGTCCATCCAGTTGTTCCTGCCTGAGACATGTCTGTATTTTGTCCATAGACTTAGTTGGATTAGGGATGTGTTTGTATGCTCATGTCATTGTTTCAACTGTTTTTACCCATGATATCATAGAGATTGGGCCATGAATGCTTTGTCTAGGATGTGTGATGGTGTGAAGGTTTATCCGTTGTCTTATACTGGTACATTCCAAGGATGGTTTTAAGAGTGTCAAGACATATGTTACGTGGAGGTTGTCTCTGAATGCAGGCATAGTGTGTGCATGTGTTGATGTGGGTGTACATGCAAAATTCTGTGTGTGTATGTTGAGGAGTAGCATTTCAGTACAAGCTAGTTACCGTATGCAAGCATGCACATGCATATTGATGCATGTGGATGGGTGTCAAGTGGCCTTCATCATGAAAACACATGTTGTCAAACTCAAGTTTGAGTGTGTGAACATTCCAACAACTTGCTGCCAACACCAATTTCAAAGTTGTCCAACTGATACCGAAAAATAGGATCAGTCTCTATTCCCAACAACTTGAGTTTGATGTCTGAAGTGTTGTCATACTTGTGTTGTTCAGAAACAGCCAATGTGAGTCAATGAAATGGCACTCAAATGAGAGTTTTAAGACTTTTAAGATTGTAACAGCATGAATTGTTAAACTTAAGTTTCCCATGTCAAGGCCGCTTTAGACTCATATGGATATGTCTCAATGGGGTAAATTGTATTCCAACGATGGGTATAGGTCTGTCCTGTACTGAACAGCTCAGTCTGTCACAGGCAAGATCTATGTACAGAAATTATGCCCTCAGCCTCATGAGGATGTGAGCTTGTGTGCTAGTCAAACATCTGTATGCCTGAATGCCTGTCTGCCTGAATGCCCCAAAGCATGACAGCTACTTGTGTATGTTCAGTGAAGTGATGAATTCATGTGTGTTGGTTCATTTGTGTCTTGTATGTACAACCTTTCTGTGGATAGAAGATACTCAGTTGTTGTTGACAGAGAGGTATATTTGTTAGTGTGATCAAGTTATGATGTACTGTACTCTAATGTGTCGGCCACACAATAGGTGTGGGAACAGCAGCCTACATTCCCTTTTAGTGACTGTGCATATACATGATATATCTTGGCTGCTCATCTTTTTTATATGCAGACCCTTTTTCGGTTCAGAAAACTGCATTTTAGCGCAATAGGGCTTGCAAAGTTTTATAATTACAAAGTTATAATTATGTATCTTCAAAAATCTTTTCCAGAATCCTTGTTGCTGTAAAGATCAGTGTAGCCTGAGGATTTAAAGAACTAAAACATTGGAGTTACTGCCGTTACTTCTGTCAGATCCTCTCAGCTTATTTGTCCAAATGCAACAATGACCAATATAATGATCTTTGATTGTAAATTCCGTATATGGTATGTGCCAGTGCCAAATATAGTATCTGACTTGCCTTCATTTGAGCAGTATTTGGCAATGAGCAGTGATGTCAGCAAAATACTAAAACTTTTCAAAATAACGTGAAATTCTTTCACAAAAGTTTCACTAATCACATCTCTTTACCTCATGCAAAATATTTCCTGAACGACAAATATAGAAAACATATCAAACAAACAGTGGAATTGTCGTGGGCTTTTTTAGTCAGATTGCATGATATTGACTGAGAATTACAAAATGTATCCTTCAGAAGGAAACAATTACCTGAAAGATATTTTTATTCAATTTTCGCATTTATAACAGTAGTATAGGGAATAGTGATTCTAAAACACTTTACATATAGGGTGTGCTAAAGCTAAGCAAAGCTAAGCAAAGCTAAGCAATTTGCTTAGCTTTGCTTAGCTTTGCTTAGCTTTAGCACACCCTATATGTAAAGTGTTTTAGAATCACTATTCCCTATACTACTATAACTTTCGTTACTTAAGCAGCAAAGTTTTTTAGACCTGAACAATTGATAAAATACACAAGATTATTCTTCATCAGATTTTTATTACCAACGATCCACTTGAGTGCTCATGAAGACCATTAATATTGGAGACTGATGTGGTGATATCACTTTATACCACAGTATGTCAAAAAGAATGTTATAGCATCCTTGGCCTACATTACATGAAGTGAATTTCTGTCAAGAGATTATTCATATTCTTTGGCTTTTAATTGCCTCAAATGTAAATAGTAAAAGTGGTTCTGTCAGTTTTTATGGAATTTTATACGTTAATACATGACATGACATTAATGTATGTATGTAAGGAGTAAATGTTTAGGATATTCCATGATAAACAGATTAAGGAAAACCAAGTTGTATGGATAGTCAACTTCAGTATCTCAATGAGTGTGATGTTTTTGTGTAGGTGCTAACACCATGATCAAGCAAGAATATACAGTGTTAGTACCTACACCATGACATCACACTTATTGCAATAATGAAGTTGAATATCCATTCTCCTTCACCTTTTTATCCCTCGCAATGCATTTTGCAGGCGGTATTAAAATGCACCCTGTCCGTCTGTGCACATTTGTCTTTTCCGGAGCAGAACTTTAAAGCCATTCAATATTTCTTCACCCAACTTCAGGCACATAGATAAATCTGGTGGTGTATTAGTGCCTTTTGGTAGTTTGGGTATTCTTAATAAAATATTTTTTACATTTCCATGGTAACAAGTTTGACTTAGACTGAAATTGGAGGCAATGTGGGGGATATTGATGACTGTGTCCTCTTGTGTGTTAACTCCTAAAATGCCTCTGAACGAAATGTAGGGACTAGTTCTCACTTGCGTACCGTATGTGTACATTCATTCTCTTCCCACAGAGGTTACTCCTGTCATATCTTCCTACGTAACCTCTGTTCTAATATGGCCATATTTCTCGGTCATCGAGAAATCCCCTTGCGGCAAAAAATCACAACAGGACTTATCCCCCTTGTTACTATCCAATCAGAACATGCGTTAAATAGACTTAGCTCCAATATGGCCGCCCCCCATGGAGTTGGTTCATCAACGTGCGAAGGAAAGATTCGGTATTTCATGTTTAACTGAAAATCAGAAACTGGCAATGGAGAGTGCAGGGATCAATCGCCATGATGTGTTTGTAGAAACAAAAACTAGTAGTGGCAAGTTTTCCAGATGCAATCGGAAATTACTGAGATCTCTCGAATGATCACTCTTGAAATAACGTCTCTGATTGCACAACTAAATCTGAACGCCTCCAATTGGGTGTCTTGAACACTCGCACCATGAAAGGGCCGTATTAGAACAGAGGATACGTAGGAAGATATGACAGGAGTAACCTCTGTGGGAAGAGAATGGTGTACATTAGGGTTTACCTCATTTGTGAGATTGATAGAAATGGAGTATAATGTTCCTGCAAAAGAGGTGATGGGATATAATGAAGCCTTTTCTTGGTCTTCTCTGCCGTGATATTGATGGTATTGTTTGAAATACTGTTCTTTCATGGAATGTTATATGATAAATATTTTATCTAACTGGTAGCATTTAACCCATTTTACTCACTTTTACACTATTTGTGTCTGGTGTACATCAAGGTATCTGCTTATTTCCTTATGAAATGAATGGCTATGACTACATGACTGGAAATTTTGCAAAGTACATGGTATAATTTTATCACCGCCTCCAAGTACAAATTTTAAAATGTTTTTAAACTTCAAATAACACCAGGAACAAATTATTTGTGAGTTCTAAACACATGAGTACAAACTATTTTTTACATTTTTTAAAACATTGCCATGCATTATACCAGGTCACAAGGCACTGATGTAACAGCAATGCTTATGTTCACTCTTTAGGCACCTGATACTGGGACAATGATGCCTCTGTCTTTATCGGTACAGGTGAGGGCTTCTTTGTGTGTTTTACTAGACAGCTGTTTCTGTGAAGGATTTTCACATGGGAACCCATGTGTTTTAGGTATTTTGTCATAGAGTTGTTTATATCTGGTTTTCTGGATTGTGTTATGTTACAGAGGTCAACCAGATTGTCCATTCCTGTGTTTCTTGTCAACATTCCACATTTAAATGTTATATTTCATTGGCATACCATGGTGGCTTGTGTGTGTATCACTTTTGTATCTTTATAAAGCGTTTTACTCAGAATGCAGTAGGTGCCATATATAGGTCTTCAGTGCCTTTTTAATTGTCCCACACCAAGTATTTATATGTTACCTTGACAACAGCTTGTTGTTTGTTGAATGAAACAGGAGATAATGTTTACAAAAATTAGAATGTTCTCTGAATATTGTAAGATGTAAAAGCTCCCTGTAGACATGTATTCTTTTTCCTGTCTCATTTGACGGTTATTCCACACTGAAATGGATTTTGTGTCATTTTTTGTCACTTGAGGCAGTTTTGATTTCAAATTATTGGACATTTCTGCTCTCTTACTTGTCACAGTGTGTTACAAATTACATACTTTGTATAAAATGTTGAAAAAGAAAAAACGTTGACATGTTCTATGTCTTGGAACAAGAATATTGTTAAGTTTGATTTTATACACAAGTTGCGGGTGCAACCAAGTGTATGCAGACTTGATTATCTTTATGTTTTAAACACCTGGCTTGATGGGGCAGCAAACATCAGTGCTTTTACATGGGACCAGAGAAACAGCCTACATCTCATTATGCAGAACTCATTTCATACTTTTGTATTTCACACACAATTCATCTGAAATAAACTCATTTTCTTATACATATGTTGTTGTGAAGCAGTTCTGGTTTCCTGTAATCTTGGATGTCCTTCCATTCAGGAGTAATGGCTTGGATGTCCTTAATCAAGAGCCATGACTTGGATGTCCTTAATCAAGAGTGATGACTTAGTTCCATTCAGTAGGTTCGGCTTGAATGTCCTTTTATTCAGGAGTGATGGTTTGGGTGTCCTTCCATTCAGGAGTGATGGCTTGGGTGTCCTTCCATTCAGAAGTGATGGCTTGGGTGTCCTTCCATTCAGAAGTGATGGCTTGGGTGTCCTTCCATTCAGGAGTGATGGCTTGGATGTCCTTCCATTCAACAGTCTTATATGACGTAACTAAGTGATATGACAGTGAGTAAGTTTCTGTGTGAGTTAATTTATTCATTCATGCCTGTATTGTCATCAAAATGTGACATATACAACATTGCATTGCATGTAGAACATAACGTCATATTTACAACATGAAACATGACAACAAGGATTTGTGGAATGAATTTACAAGGTCTTTAAAGAGAATATGTATAATTTATATAAGAATAAAAGTACAAAAATCTTTCAGTGAGTTTAATGTGTCTATGTCCATGTTAATAATAATAATTCACTTTCATATGGTGATAGTGTAACAGGACCAAATAACAATGCTAGATTAATGGATATGCGATGTTTAAGGACAATATTTACATTTAGAAATTAATATTTATGCCGCGTTCTATATAAAAAAACATTCTAAAAGACAATGTCATGAATTTTCACAAGAACAACCACAAGTACAAGAAGCATCTGATCTTAAATTAATTCTGAATATATCGACATGTATTGTACCTTAGTTTTGTGTAAATTATGTTCAGTTTCCTTGTACCAGAAAGATGGGGCAGCATTTATTTTACTTTGAATTTTCAATTTAAAACCTACTAAAGAATCTGTTTTTCTTATTTCTATGGGAACCTTGTTCCACATTCTTATAGCTGAAGGAAAAAGATGATAAATGTAAGGGAGAAGTTTAAAGAGTTGCGAAGGTTATAAGATGATTTGGGCCGTCGTCTGCTCCGTATGTGATATGCACACTCAGTAGCAAACGTTAGTGTAATGAACACATCGTCGACGTCCGAAAAACACAAATATGAAAGAATCTGCTTTCATTTCTCTATGCCACGGCTACCTGAAAACAAAAGGTAGTGAGCCATTAGAATGTTTGAAATCTGAACATCCCAGGGCAACGTTGCACGGCAGTTTAACACGCACAGGAACTCCATTCTACATATGCCGCTTGTGGCATGTGTTACCAACAACACGTCGTCGTTGCAGAACGTCATATGTACTCATGCAACGCAGCAGTCGTTGGATTCGAGACTCCCACCTGTTCCAAAGATTCCATCCAGCCACACTGACAGCTCGAGCAGTTCCTGGCGTTAACAGGATTTCGCTATGGACCATTCGCAGTCGTCTGGGTGCACACGGGATACGTGCTAGACGTCCTGCCAGACGACAAATTTTGACATTACGTCACCAACGAATACGACTGCAGTGGTGCGGACAACATCTGTGGTGGAGAGCACGTCATTGGCGACAGGGTCTCTTTACTGACGAGTCCAGATTCCTCTTGCACCGCGCTAATGGTCGAACCTGACTTCACCGGCGTGGTAAGCATTGTTAGGAAGTGTGTCCATGAGGACGACTGTTTTGGCAGCGATGGAGTGATGGTTTTGGTTGGGATAACGAGTGCCGGACGTACACCTTTGAAGACATGTAAGGGGCCTCAGGTACATAGACGAAATTATTTGTCTAGTCGTACTGTTTTTCCAACAGAATGGTCCATGAATGATCTTCCAGCACGACAGCGCCAGACATCATGTCGCCAGGATAGTTCAGCAGTTATTTGCACAGCACAAAGTAAATCCCCAGGTCTTTCCCGAATCAAACACGTCTGGGACGAAATAGAGAGGATTTTGAGACATAGGCCAAGTTCCCCGGTCCCCTGGAACTCCACCAGGTGCTCCCACAGATATAGAATGCCATTCCACATGACTTCCTGCGACGTTTGATTAGACCTAGAGCCGCAGGTGTCAAACATTCATGAATGCTCATGGATAACAGACACATTATGAGCCACAAGATTTAAACATGCATCAGTGTTCATGGTGGACATTGTGAATTTCATTCAAACAGTTCACTCACTGTGGTCTCACAAGCATGTGTCCAACAGAAAAATATAATGTTTAACAATGACTGACGTTATCTTTAGTTTCAGTAACGTTTATATATAATTCATATTGTAGATTTGTAGACTCGTTTACTCTTCTGTTGTGTTCCGGGGCGGTATTCACATGAGCTTCTGCTTGTTTACCAACCCGGTTCCTTTTATTGGAAATATATATATATATATATATAAGTGTGTGCTAGTCATAACCACCTTTCTATAACCTGCACTCAATCCAGACACTCGTCGAACATTTCCAGTACGATTTTGGATGGTCCGTCGGTCATCGTCAACAACCGATAGAAAGAATCAATCTACGGAATTGGTAGATAGAAGCAGTACATACAACCGACAGAAAAAAATCAAGCTACGGAATAAATTATTGGTACGTAGAGGCAGTATATACAGTCGACAGCAGGAATCAATCTGAGGAATTGGTAGATAGCGGCAGTATATACAACCGACAGCAAGATACAATCGACAGCAAGAATCAATCTGAGGACTTGGTAGATAGCGGCAGTATATACAACCGACAGCAAGATACAATCGACAGCAAGAATCAATCTGAGGAATTGGTAGATAGTGGCAGTGTGTACAACCGACAGCAAGATACAATCGACAGCGAGAATCAATCTGAGGAAGTGGTAGATAGTGGCAGTACATACAACCGACAGCAAGATACAATCGACAGCAAGAATCAATCTGAGGAATTGGTAGATAGTGGCAGTATATACAACCGACAGCAAGATACAATCGACAGCAAGAATCAATCTGAGGAATTGGTAGATAGCGGCAGTATATACAACCGACAGCAAGATACAATCGACAGCAAGAATCAATCTGAGGAATTGGTAGATAGTGGCAGTATATACAACCGACAGCAAGATACAATCGACAGCAGGAATCAATCTGAGGAATTGGTAGATAGCGGCAGTATATACAACCGACAGCAAGATACAATCGACAGCAAGAATCAATCTGAGGACTTGGTAGATAGCGACAGTACATACAACCGACAGCAAGATACAATCGACAGCAAGAATCAATCTGAGGAATTGGTAGATAGCGGCAGTATATACAACCGACAGCAAGATACAATCGACAGCAAGAATCAATCTGAGGAATTGGTAGATAGTGGCAGTATATACAACCGACAGCAAGATACAATCGACAGCAAGAATCAATCTGAGGAATTGGTAGATAGCGGCAGTATATACAACCGACAGCAAGATACAATCGACAGCAAGAATCAATCTGAGGACTTGGTAGATAGCGACAGTACATACAACCGACAGCAAGATACAATCGACAGCAAGAATCAATCTGAGGAATTGGTAGATAGTGGCAGTACATACAACCGACAGCAAGATACAATCGACAGCAAGAATCAATCTGAGGACTTGGTAGATAGCGGCACGGTACATACAACCGACAGCAAGATACAATCGACAGCAAGAATCAATCTGAGGAATTGGTAGATAGTGGCAGTATATACAACCGACAGCAAGATACAATCGACAGCAGGAATCAATCTGAGGAATTGGTAGATAGCGGCAGTATATACAACCGACAGCAAGATACAATCGACAGCAAGAATCAAGCTGATGACTTGGTAGATAGCGACAGTACATACAACCGACAGCAAGATACAATCGACAGCAAGAATCAATCTGAGGAATTGGTAGATAGTGGCAGTACATACAACCGACAGCAAGATACAATCGACAGCAAGAATCAATCTGAGGAAGTGGTAGATAGTGGCAGTGTGTACAACCGACGGCAAGATACAATCGACAGCAAGAATCAATCTGAGGAATTGGTAGATAGTGGCAGTATATACAACCGACAGCAAGATACAATCAACAGCAAGAATCAATCTGAGGAAGTGGTAGATAGTGGCAGTGTATACAACCGACAGCAAGATACAATCAACAGCAAGAATCAATCTGAGGAAGTGGTAGATAGCGGCAGTATATACAACCGACAGCAAGATACAATCGACAGCAAGAATCAGTCTGAGGAATTGGTAGATAGAAGCGGTGTATACAACCGACAGCAAGATACAACCGACAGAAAGATTGAAGCTGAGGAATTGGTAGATGGAAGCAGTACATGCTATCGATGGAAAGAATCAGTCTACATAATTGGTAGATAGAAGCAATATACATAACTCACTGAAAGAGTCAATACACAGAAATAGTAGATGGGAATAATATACAGCCGATAAAAAGAATCAATCTATGCGGAATTAGTATATAGAAGCAACATTTACAACCGATAGAAAGAATCATTATGCACAATTGTGATTGTCAAGAATATTTGAGGTTTGAAAATATGAGCGCAGACAACCTATCGGATCCTTCCTCACAACTTTAATAAAGATATGTAAAGATTCTTGGTGAAGATTGTGGCGTCTCGTGCACTCAAGGTCGTGGATTTAATGGAAGGACAAGCAAAGCACCAGATTATGTGAAGAATGATAGACTTGGATATCTCAATGGCCTGCTGAAAGGAGCAATATACCTAACTGATTTTATTTAAAAAGACGAAAAAACAATTCTGCAGAAAAGGAAGGCAAAGTCATCAGTATTCCCCGCAACGGCACAATACTCTTCATGAATGTGTCTACTAATTATCATTACAGTATGTGAATGTTTTGGTGTGCATGTGGCAGAGTGAAAGGAAACTATTCCTGTTACAGTTCTGCTCTGAAAAAGAACACTACCAACAAATTCAGTCCAGGTGGAACTTGCAGCCATGGAAATGCGAAATTATTTTGTTTAGAAATCTAAATCTGCCAAGAGGCACCACCATACCACCAGACCTATCTATGTGCAAAGTCTGGTGAAGAATAGTGTACAGTTCTAAAGATCGGCTCCGTGAAAAAAAACCCACAACCATCAATTTCAGTCAACGTTAAACGTGCTCTCATGGAAACCACCAAGAGCACATGTAGGGATCATGGTGAACACTGACAACATGTGTACCAAGTTTGATCACAGGCAAAGTGTAGCGCAAAATGGGTTGCGCAGCAGAACGAAACTGACCAGTCTTCGTATATGTGGTTTGAGAGATCTCCGGACAAAATGACATCCTCAAAACCACACCCTAAGTCATGTTTTCATGGAAACGGCAAAAGATAAAATTCATATCGGGATCTAATCACTATGTTCCAAGTTTGATGAAACTAGCATGTGTAGTTTGGAAGATCTGCTCTGGACAAGGTGACATCCCCACAGCCACAGTCATGTTTCCATGAAAACCGCTAAGAATAAAATTAATATCTGAGTCTAACCACAAAGATCTAGGGATCAAGACTGACACGTGGACCAAGTTTGGTTAATCAGTGACGAACGGTTTAGGAGATATGCTTCGGACGCACGCACGGACGGACAGGGACGACGGAGCTCCTTTCTATATTCCCGCAACTTAGTTGTTGCGGGGGATGAAAAACATGTGTCCAGAATACTTTAATCCATCACATCAGTTTGATTGAGAAGAAACCCTCTGCATATATTATAGCAGAGACTATAAAATTATTGTGTGGACTCTGTTAGATGCAGTTGGAGTTGCAAATATTTTTTGAAATTGTTTGTCTATAAAACTAGATACGCGAATTGTCAAGAAAAACGAATTCTCAAGAAAAAGATTTAAATAAAGGAACACGTAAGTAAACATTAGCATTTACCGTTCTAAATTAATTGATATTCTTTTACTTTCGGGGAATAATTATGTTTATTTAGATGTGTATGGATTGATTCTCATGTTATCAGCAAACTGATACCGAAAGGGTGAACCCGTTTAGTGTCTTGCGAGCTTTGGTTGTCATTGCAACCACGACATACCAGCCACCTTACGATTACGACATACAAATTTTAAAAATTTTAGTTTAGTTTTGTCGATATATTGACATTGACATGACAGTGTCTGATAATTTCATGGATGTATGTGCATTCTCTGACCTATATCTCTAATTTAAAAGATTTACATTTTAAAAAGCGACAATCAGAAAGTAGCCTCAACAAAGCTTTCGTACCTCCTTTCATAGAGAGTAACTCCAAGCGAAATTTGCTGTGGCTTGACGACCTTCATGTAGACACCGAAATCAGGGTAAAATATGGACCGTTGTCCGGACATGTTTGACAGTTGATCGCTTATGATATAATCTCCAAAGACTGAGGATGAGTGAATGAGAAAAGTCAAACAATAATAGATGAAATATCCAAACACTGACTCTGTAATGCTACTAACTGGTGAAAGAAGCGAACGTAAAATAATTTCAGGAAAAAATATCATCTTTGCAGAGAAACATTTTGAAACATATCAGCTAGTTTAGTCTGATAGTACTGCAGGGATGTATGGGAAGTATTATTTGATCACACACATATTTACGTTAATGATATAATTTAGTAGGTTCAGTCTTCGTGTACATGCACTTAAAATTGTACTTTGTTGTCGCATGCTACTTCGTTGGTCAGCTTTTCAATCAGTGGAGTGGACAGACTGTTGTAGATTTGACATGGTTTCTTCTTTCACCCGAAACGTACAAGAACAATTGAAATAAACACAGAAATTAACAATTAGTTATCAGTTACAGCTTAATTAGTTAGTGAGGCACTTCTGGATTCACATATTATTTATGGTTACACAATATATGTAATCACATGTTGATTAGTAAATAACGAGCCAGTTAAGGGATAAGTGGTCATTTTTTAAATACATGTGCATCTTACCGTTATCTTAACTTGTAGCCCCTGAAGTGTGGTGAAGAACCCTTTTTAAAGGTGTCCATAGGCTCCTTTCACAAAGGAACCTTTACTAGGCTTAACCTCCCATTCTTTATCTTTGCACTGAGGTTACCTTAGTGACTTATGGTAACTCTAATACTTTGTGAAATGAGTTGTATGAAAGTGTCATTTATATACTTGATGTAGAGTGAATGATGATGACATGATTACAATACTAGCATTGATATTGATATCTGGTACAAAGTACTGTTCCTGACTGCTGACTTGATCCATGAAGGCAAACATCTGTTTGTAATAATCAGGAAAACATTGTGTGTGTAATTAACATCTGTTTGTTACATAACAAACATCTCAAATTTTAGGATGAAAAACATCTCAAAATATTATTTAAGAAACAACCTCCAGGGATCAAAATTATTAGTGCCATTGTACCGATGACACATCTAAGTTTGAAATGGCAGCGTTAAATTCTTACCTGTGTGCTCTTATGGCACACTTGATTTGTTGGCGAAAGTGCATTAAAGTGTGTTTTAACCATTATTATCTTTCATGATTTAAAATGAAATAATGATTAATGATAAAGTGTACAGGTCAGACAGGTCAGACAGACAGCTACTCATCAATGTCTTTTGAAAGTTTTGAGGTCAGTAAATAAACAAAAACACCTTAGCATTGTTTTGTAACTCATGATTTGTAAGAGGATGTTATTACCACTTTTACATTCACTTCAAGTCATGTAATGTTTTGTAGTTCAGTTTAACAGACCATGAAGTTATGGCAAACCTGAAACTGAAATAGCACACTTAAATTATCATGACAGTGCCCATGAGGCACACTCGAAGAAAACCTAATTGTGATCCATGACCTCAAAGTATCAACTGAGAAAGCATTTCAGGAAAATGGAATAATGTATGGCCATTTTGACTTTTTGGTTTGGCATTGGGTCGCCATTTTGTCCTGATCCTTTCACTATATGCAGAACAGAGCAGATCATCTAAAAATGATCTTAGATGTTATTACATGTTTTAAAGATCTATGGCATGTCTAATTGATGTGAAAATAATGTTTCAAATTCAACCCAAATGTAAAATGGCATTTTCTGATCAAGGACAAGATTTCTTAATTGCTGCAATTTTAATCATGATTCTATCTTCTTTTGTAGAATGTAATCTGATATTCCACTTGCATTTGCTTTTCAGGAATCATGAAATTGCTTGGTCAGATAATCCAACAGGTCAGGAGTCATTACAGCATGACCTTGACCTGTGGAAGAACAAAGTTACATTTGGGACACTGGACAACCCCAATCTCTGTTTCACGAACATTCGCCTCTGAAACAAAACAGGATGTCCTCACTGAGATGCCCCTGAAGGACCCTGTGAAAGGGGAGCTCATCTATGGAGGACCTCTGTGGAAAATGGTTAAAGGAATCAAAGCCTTCTCAATGTCCACAAGTGCTATTGGGCTGGGGCTACAGCCATACATTCTGATAAATGCAGGCGAGGCTGCCATGTTCAGTAAAGTGATGATAGGGGGAACAATAAGCTTCTTCATCTTTGTCACCCCGCTTCTAATTCATTTCGTTACAAAGAAGTATGTTACCTACTGCTACTTGAACAGAGACACTGGCAACTTCACCGCAGCCACCTATAGCTTCTTCCTGAGGAGGAAGGAGCTTCAGTTTACAGCTGAAGATGTTGTAGTGCCAGATATACCTGGCATGTTTACCACAGTACTGGTCAAAGGGAAGCCACTCTTCTTAGATGCGCGAATGTTTTACAACAAAGAGGCCTATATTCACTTTATGGGCTATGACAAGCCTATAGATTGGACAATGCCAGACTACAGCAAGAAGTCAAAAAAGGAGACATGATTGTGAGGTTTCAAGTGTGTGTATGAGAATGTAGATAAAAGTAAAATTTTCAATGTAATTTGTTTTTTTTCAAAGAAAAGTATGTTCTTGAATACAATTCCTGAATGTAATTCATCATACAGGTGGCAACACTGAACTGAAAGGTGCAGATGGGCTGCATATGAGAAAGGTACAAGCTTGAGAAAGGTGCAAGCTTGTGCCAAAGGTCTGGGTTCCTTTCTGCAGATGGGTACAAGGATTTTGCCTGTGATGGTGTCCTCCATTGATGTAATTAACAGTGTTATAGTAAATCTGAGGGCATATTTTACTGACTACTTTCCAGTTCAGATACTGTGAGAAGAAACTTCAAGCTACAAAAATATATTTTGGTTCTCAATGGACCATCAGGAATATTTGTTTCAAGACATTGATCAGTAACCCTAGGCTAATTGTTTGATAAGCATTCTGTAAGTTGGCGAGTCAAAAGTGAAGCATATAACTTCATGGATGACAATTTCTTGTTTATTGTATAGAGCGATGTTTCCGTTGATGTAAGAATCTACTTCAAAATGTTGCAGAGTGAATGATTGATACAAGCGAGGTGGTTTTACAGCGCTTTCAGGTTTTTGGCATAACTTGACCTAAATACTTGTGATAATGTGTGTTAGAATTGGTCTTTAGTACTTTTGTGCTTGTCATAAGAGACAATTAACAGGAAGGGTGGTCAGGCTTGCTGACTTGATTCACTTGTCATCGGTTGCCAGTTGTGCTCATTGATCATGTTGTTGATCCCTCGATTGTCTAGGCATGGGGAAGTTACTGTTAAATTCTGAAATTTGATAGCCCAAGAGACACAGATGTGGGTACTTGAAGTAAATATTGTTGCCCTGGATTTATATGAATCTCAAGATCAATTCATTTGCATTTAAATCTGCTGATAATTGCCATCCTTGTTGTCAAGAATTGATTATTTAAAAATAGACCACCACCAAATTGCTGGAATATTGCTGAGTGGGGGGTAAAACAATACTCTATCACTCCTTTGACTGAAATTTGGACTGGCATCTTTATGATCTATCAATGGCAAATGAAAAATGTCTTTGGTCTTTCTTTGGTTGACTATCATCTGATTAGGTCTTCAGACCGTTGTTTGGTTTACTCTCACTTTTTGTTAAATAGAGAAAACAAACAAATGATGTATTAATTGATCCTCATTTTTATTCAAAATTGAAAAAAAATGATGACTTAATGAAATGTATGATCATGAATCACCTGTGTGAGGCCAAATGATCATGCTTTCACAACCAACAATTGTTATGTGTCACGATGTTTTATCATACAAAATAGTCATTTAAGAATATTAAATATTGATATTGGGGACTAAACACTGACCCCTTTCAAACCATGGTCAGACAGGTCCAGGAATAATTATGAAAAGTGATTTATTCATTAATGATGCTTTAGACACTAAAGATGTGTCCTTTGGGCATGGCTGACCATCACAAGGACTGCTATCCATGGTTTGAGATGGGTCATGCATGGTCTGGGCTAGCATGACCAGGGTGTTAGTCTGGCCATTGTTGGCACCTTTCTGCAGCACCGTCAGCTGATATGTTTCACGTCGTCACAGCAACTGCCACTTAATTCAGATCGGCAGCTGATACAGCGAGATGGTGCCAAGATACTGTCACACAAGTTTTTCACAAAGAATTTCAACCAAATTTCAAAGACTAACACAGGTCAACTGAAAGATAATCTTGCTTGATTGTATTTACATGTCTTTACAATCTACTCTTCTAAACTTTCCAACTTAAGTTCAAAAGAATGAATTTTTTCAAGAATAACTACACTAGGAAATATCCATTTAAAAAATATATTTTCATGGAAAGTTTGTGATTATTTAGGAGGTAACCCTGCTTCGTAAAGGATGGAAGTGACGTCCTGGCAACTGTCTCGCTGACCTTTGTCGCATTAGATTAACCGTGCCAATATCACAGAGACATATCATGATGTAGGTCATGACACTTATTTGCTTGTCATCACTACCAATAGAAGCCTGTAGGTATGTACATTATAATTACACATCTCCGACAGTTACCGTATCATCTACAATGAGGTGCAATGAAGGTTAATCTGCTTTTATAATCACAGAAATAACAAACAACTACATATGGAGAGACAAGGGTGCTGATGATTCGCAACACTGTCAAGGAAACTGAATGGTTTTTAACAGTTATCATGGCAACAGAATGCAACCTCATGTGTAAGGATCCATGTGAAATCTGTTCACTGTAAGCATTTTGTCACAATGTTGTCATGAAAAACCACTCCGAAAACTTGTCAGTAGCCATGAAAACCACCACCGCATGTCTTGACAGATTTCTACAATAATATGACTGTTGGTTTGATCAGAAATGGACACAATCATTCAAATGAAGTGAAATCAACAGTACTCAAATCCTTTCACTCAGATTAATGTCACACATAATTAAGATGAGGTGAAATTATGTTATTTGAATAAATATGAATGAACATGTCAAATCATAGTCTTATGGAAGAAGCAAATGTAGACAGACTTGTTCCCAATGACAGGAGGATCTTCCCCAACTATGTGGACAGTTTCAGAACATCACAAGGACCATCGTCATGGTAACTAGTGCCTACATGGCCTATGAAGTCATTTCGCATCCTGTCCTGTTCTCTTGAAACAGTTGAATATGAGCATGATTCTGAAGCATTTAACTGATGTACTTGTGTAAAATGTTCACTGCGACAAAGCTAAATGTAACTTGATTGGCTGACAGGTGAAGAGGGACACTTGATGTTGCGCTCATAATGAAAACAACATTTTCACACCACCTACAATTTCACTTCAACAAATATCAGTATAACTGCTTCAACATTCAACATATTTTTTTGTCAGATTGTACATAGTAATTCTACATCCACAAGGTAGACAGATTTACAAATTGTACCAACAGAGGGATAGAACCAGAGCCAAGGTGAATCCAGCGAACACTTGACCACTGGCCAAAATCCCTGTCCCTTACAACACAACAGCATCACTGAACAACATCGCCCTCTTCCAAGCCTGCCTTAATGGCCTTGGTCCTCTGCTTTGGTAAATGATAGCCCAGCCTATGTATGTGGATAAAGCCTCTCTGGGCTGAGCTGTCTACACTTGCTTCTCTTGGATGAAAAATGAGGATAACTATATACAAAAGTCAAGTATGATGCTAGTTCAATGTTCCCCAGAGGGGAGTTTCTGTACACCACAGGTAGTAGATACAATAATTAATGGAATCCTCTAGGCTATGCATCCTAAACTGTTTTCTTTGTACACAACAAGAGAAGGTTACACATATAAAACATGAATCACAAATCACTAGGGGTTTGTATAGTAGGGAATGTTTGTAGTGTTCTAGAAAAATACATTTTATGAACATAAATGGAAATGATGAGAACCAATTTCTGTAGGTTTTGAAAATGAATTTGAACATTTTGGAAGATTGTCAAAATTGAGCTGAAATGAATGACCAAAGCAAAAGCTGGGATGAGAAAGTCCTGTGCTACTTACACTAAACGCAAGCTGATTCCTGATCAGTCAGGGAAGGTGGTAATAACTGCTGACTTCCGATTGGTCAGGAAAGCAGGTTATACCTGCTGACTTCTGATTGGTCAGGGAAACAGTTAAACCAGTGTTTTCTGATATTCTAAAAAATGAATTATAATAACGTCTCACCTGAATAAGTGGTGTACTTTCCAGAAAAAAAAGAAACATTTCCAAAAACCTGGTTTCAGAAATCAGCTTGTGCTATAAAGTATATTATGTACATAGAAGACAATAATGCACATGGCAACTGTATATGTTATCCCAGTTTAGATCAAATTGAGCATAACCTGCAAACACTACCCACTATACACCTTCCGCCTTTTTTATTTAAGTTGTTTCAAGTATTCTAAAATCTAGACTGAGACAAAAAAAAGTTACTGGACAAACACTCTGCAACAGGAAGTGACAGCGTCAATGGTGGTTCACACCATTACCAGCTAGGCTGGATGTCGAAGATATATATATTACACCACAAATACAAAAATATAAAGCATTTTTCCAGGACAGATTCCCTCAGAAAGCAACAATAGAGACTACGGACAATACCTGATGTGTTATTGGTAAAAAGCTGGTATCAAAAGCTAAAATGATGATCTCATATGCTTCAAAATTTGTATTGGACTGTGGATTATATTCACAGCTGAAACGAGTGTTGTCCTGCACCTGTGTCACAAACTGGTTATATGTTTTTAAAAGCAAAACATTCAATAGGAACAGCATTCAATAGCTAAAGGCTTGCAAAATTAATAGGCATGGCATATGATGATATTCAGCGATGTAAGGCCACCTAAGTCTTGGAAGAGTGTGCCCAGATTTTGTTGCAATTTTAAAATCCATTCGTCATGTCACTTCATGAGTCACTGTAATCAAACGGCGAAGTCTTCCCCAGATGGAATGAATGCACTGTTCGTCAATAGTATTGTTCCTTTATAAGCAACCTGGGTGAACAGTCTCCACCAAAAGTCATTAATTAGATGTGATTCTATGTTACCAGCATAGGGTACTTTGCCCTGAGGGTATTCTCGAGCATCATCACACGTATTTTATACATCCTCCTCTCCAGGCTCCATGCCTGCTCCATACATGTCTGCCAACTTGGCAAACTTGGGACCCCAGTCATTGAGGTAATCATAGTCTTGTTCACTGATACTTGAGGACGTGTTGAGTGAGCTGAGGGATCCAGCGTCACTTCCTTCACCCTCGTACACAAACTCTCGCACTGCATCGTGGGGCGGTGCATTATCATCATCATCTGCATCTACTAATCTGTCATCGATGAAGTTGCCAACATCTGGAGACTCCCCAGGAGCATCTGAAACATATTCCACAGTTTCTTTATAGTCTGTACATTTGTCACAGTCGAAGAGGATACTTCAATACAAGAGCTGGCTATTTGGCTAAATCATATCCAGACTTTTCAATAAAGGTTTGAGCCAATTAATCAAGAGGTCTATAGCATGAGCACAGCTTCAGTTGTAAGCACATGATGGAACACACAATTAGCTAGGTGATACACTGATCCATCTTAGTAAACTCAGAAGATAAGCATATGGAACTAGGGATCTCTTAAGTAATAGAATACCCATCCAAGCAATACTGTGGCAACAGATGTTATTACTTGTGAAACCCCAGTATCCCCTAATGACAGTTCATTGTGCCAGATAATCACGGCGTAAACATTGCATGTGCCCTGCTAAAAAAAAGTTCAAAAATAAAGAAAAGAGAACAACAACACTTTCATGCTTTGTCTATTCAGTACCACCACCAAACTGCAACAGTATTTTGACAAAAACAGCAAGGGCAGACAACTCACTTCTCCTGGGCATTTCCCTCCGTGGCATGGTGTCCAGTGGGGGCTTGTGGAGGGATTCTGCATCTGGCTTACGGAGTCGGTGGATGTCATAAGCATCATGGTCCTCCTCTCCTGAAAGTAACACCCAAGGTCATAAATACAGAACAAACAGGCCTTGCTACTACTCTAAGACAGATCACCACACAAAGATGAGAAATCTGGTTTGAGTGGAGAGCACTCCAATATGTGAACTTAAGTGCTGTAAGCCCTCATACCTGCTCCCTCTTCATCGTAGTTGATGACATTTTCACGGATATCATCTTCAGGATCCACCTCAAGAATGTACTTGTCATCTGGGCTTGGGCGCCGTCCACACTTCACCAGTAGAATGATTGCAACTGCCAGCACTGAAACCATTGTACCACAATGACAGACTTTACAGGAACTGAGAAGCTTGATTAATATCATTATGGAAAACAAGTTTGTTATTACAAGTGTTTCAGGGCATATTGTGGTCCCTTCATCTGGTGAATGATTAATGGCAAATACACTCCTACATTATGGGGAACTTAATACAGATAGGCCATGTTATTCCTTCATGAAACAAAAAATGTGAATGAGTGCGCACATGCACGAGTATGGTTTTACACTGCTTTTAGCAATATTCCACCAATACTACAGAAAGGGGACACCAGAAAGAGGCTTCACAACTGTGCCCATATGGGGAATCAAACATATGTTTTCGGTGTGGTGAGTGAACACTTAACTACCAGAATGCCCACCTCTAGGTGAGACGAGACACAAATCCCTGCAGTGGGCAATGACACAGCTGCTCAAAGGTGGTCTGTAAATTGAGCCAGGGCATGTTTATGCCGCTTTTAGCAATATTCCAGTCATATCACAGTTGGGGACACCAAGAATGGGCTTCACACTTTGTACCCATCTTGTGAATTGAACCCAGGTCTATCGAACGAAAAGCTACCCCACAACCCCTATAAGGGTAGGGCAAACATGTGGCAGGCTTAAGATATGTTGATACACAGTCAGCTGTCACACATTTTGCCCATCTCAATTTGTTGGTAAACAAGGGTATCTGTTCTGTGAAACTGAACTAATTTCTAATTACAGACAATAAGGATTCCATCAGGATATTTTGCCAAATTTCAAATGAGCAGTACTCACCAAGCAGGACAAAGATGGAAACTATGATGGCGACAATGGCGCCAGTAGTGATTCCTGCAAGGAGTCCTGCAGGTTGCCTCTGCTCGCAGAACTCCCCAGTCCAGTTCACGGGACACTTGCACACATAGTTCTTCTCCTCGGTCAAGTTCTCCTCACAAGTAGCGTCAGCGAAACATCGGTGATCAGCACAGTAGTTGATGCGTTGGCAGTTGCCATTTATCTCCTCAAAGTGTTCAGGGCACCTGTGGAAACAAAATGCAGCTGATTTACTTGGATGTACATGTTCGTGTAACTGACTTGCACTGTGTGATGTTACTTAGCTCCATACATGCACTGCTACAGCAACACCTGCAACAACTACAACTGTTACAGTCTCATGGCACGAGATATAAGGTTATACCATAAGCTAAGATACAATAGTATGATACATAGTACCGTGTACAGCTGGCTTTAAAGAGACCCCAAATGTAACACTGCCACTTTGTAAACACATATATCCTGTCTATGAATGAACCATGTCACATATACCTCACAATCCCTACATTTGCAAAATTTGTCTCTTCTGTTGTATTTTTTTTAATGACGTTTGGTAACAGAGAACTCTAGCACAAGGTGCAACTTTGAGTGTCAACATGATGCAGGACAAGTTAGAGTATTAATACCCCTAGATGCTGAAAATAGTTTAGACACAGGAGTGTATTTCCTGCAGTTCAGTGACCAGTTAACTATGTTTCAGTTTACCAAGGTTAATTTTGTTGAGTATGAACATAGTTTTTCAATAGCCTCTGATACGTTTCTCTTCAAGCTCTGGCTAATGCATGAATAAACAAAGGGAATTGATTTCAGCTTTACCGGTCGGGTACCATGTGCAACTGATCAGGAACATCCTACAGTAAGAAGAAGCAATTTCATTATAGGTTACATGTTTTACACTTCACAGTATATTTCAATCTAACCATATGGTAATGAATTTATTTATGCTAACAATGGAAATGAAACCATGATTTGAGGGAAAATATATATCCAAAACGTATTATTTAGATAAAATATCATTTACTTTTCCTGGCTCACACTAATTGTTAATAGTTGTATACAAGTTGTATCAGATAGTGTGAGATGATACTACTCATGCTTACTTCTGGCCCTCCATCGTCGGAGACGGACTTTTTGCGCCTAGGCAGCAGGCTTGGCAATCGGAATGACGCGAACTTAAAACTTTATTTGCAGAGAACATAGATCATGAACAAGGAATTCAGATACAATTGGTGTTCACATACAAAAATAAGTATTCCGCGAGATAATGCGAAGTTTTACAACTAAACAACGTCAATGGTCGCTTGCTAGCAGACGAAGGGCTGACATCACTAGTGCAACCTGAAAGTGATACAGCTGGATAAAAAATGTGGGATCTTTGACCCCATGGATAAAGCGACTCCTCTTTCGAACTTGTTTAAACTTAGAGACAAACAACTTCCCTTATACATAGCAATATGCAGTACTACAGAGCTACTTTGTTATCTCCTCCAAATAAAATGGCCATTTTGAAATCTGTTTGTAAGGTAAGACATACTAGTGTCCGTTTGAAACGTGGGATGTTTTGAGAACTTTTATAGATGGGACATTTTGTATTATTTAATTCATAATTCAGTCCAGTTCCAGATTTGAACCTTTGATCCACATGGACTTACAAGCATCATAAGTGGGCCGTAAAGGATTCTACAAGAAGAGTGAGTGATGTTCACGACACTTTCAGCAATATTCCAGCGAAATCACTGCGGGAACACCAGAAATGGGTTTCACACACTGTACTCATGTGGGTAATCGAACCCGAGTCTTCTACGTGATGACCAAACGCTTTTACTACTAGGCTACCCAACTGTCAATTCTCAACTACAACAATCTTGCATCACTCGTACCAATAGTACACTGGCTTACATGTGCATTAGTGCTTGTATAATTCTGGTAACCAAGGTAACTACACTTGTTAATACGTCTCTACTCCTTGACTGAATAAGGCAACAAGATTGTGATTAGACAGATAGAAACTTTAACATGAGTCATCAGAAGATGACATATCCCTTGGCCCCTACTTATTTGAAAGGACAAATCATCTGAAGGTTACTTATGTTTTTTATGAAATCTTAAAAATTATAAATGCCATATGTCTGTAAACAGCAAATGGCACCACTTCAAGATCTATCTCATCAATCTGCCAAACACTGATGAAAGATACCAAATCGTTTTTGAGTTGTGATCTGGAAACGAAGCCCATCCCTCCATTTTGAGACAAAGTCCAAACTGAGAAAATAATAAATCACAAAAGCCTGTAAATAGCAAAAGCCACCACTTCAGGTTCTGATTGATATATCTAGCAAGTTTTGCAGAAAAATATTGGATGCTTTATGAGTTATGTTCTGGAAATGAACCTACTCCATCATTTGACTAAGATCAAAACGTTCCATGAAAACAAAAAAAAAACAAAACAGACAAACAAAAAAATAAAAATTGATGAAAATCTATAAATAGCAAATGGCACAACCCTAGGTTGAGATTACTGTATCTATCAATTTTGGTTTAAAAATATTGAACAGTGTTTGAGTTATGCTCCGGAAACAAAATGATTATAAACGGACGGAAGGACAGATGAGGTGTTGACTATATCCCCCTGCATTACATGCCAGGGGACGAAAAGCCTACAATGGTTTACATCTTTGTTGTAATATAATGGCCAGTCATTAGTTTCTAATTATTTTTTTTTATCAGGCTTCATTTTACAGCATAAAAATGAGTTGAGTGTTTTAGCAATATTCCAACAAAGACAATGTCTGACACTGGAAATGGGTATCAGAAACTGTTAATTGAAGTCAGGTCTGTAGTGGGACAAGTGAACACTTCAACCACTAGGCTACCACACCAAGTTATAAAGAAACACGTTTGAATGCTCATCATCAAGCTTTGTTTACACTGAGGTGTTTTGCATGAAAGTCTGATGTCAGTGGCATAATAAACTGTGCTTCACCAACTTGATTTTATTTTTTTTACAAAATACAGAAACTATCTCCAAATAACAATTCTGCCTACCTGCACTCATAGAGTCCCCAGAGGGGGTAACAGACTCTGTCTGGAGGGCAGGTGTGGCCGACACAGTCGTTTCGTACGCAGCCATCCCTCACATGGCTGACCTTTTGAATTTCAGCAGCCTTGCTGAGTGCCTGTTCGGACATTTCCATAGGGAACCACTCATTGTTGAGGCGGATATCTTGCAGGCAAGCTAGAACAAAGGCCATATGGATCACAATTTGCGCCAAATGTTTTTGTCTTAATTCTGGTAATACACGACTTCTAGCTTTTCATTTTTCTCATAGTGGTGACACCAGAAATTGGCTTCACACATTGTACTCATGTGGGGAATCGTACCAGGTCTTTACATGACGAGTGAATGCTTAAATCACAAGGTTACCCCACCATCCTGAAAACTGCTTGAAGTCATGCAAGTCTCAGACGTTTACCAGTTTTGTGAAACACACAACCATAAGTAAAACAGTGGTGACAGAGCTAGAAACATAAAGTAACAAAGACCTGTGAATACTGATGCATTGATGACACATTGTCCTTACAATCAGAAGAAAATTTTTGATGTCTCAATTCTGAAACTTATAACTTCGTGTAATCAGCCCTAAAACCTTAATCACAAAAACAGTTTTAACTTGGAATAATCTTTCAAGCCAAGTTCAACATATTGTGATGAAAAAAGACCTACTATCTTGAAGGTCGGATGCCAGGACAGGAAGGCTGTTCGTGAATGACACGCTGGCACCAGCAAACATCATGTTGTGCATGTGGAACTCCTGTTTGTCGTCGGGAAAGCCATATGTGAAATTATAATTGGCACCTTCCATGTTGTCCATCTTCAGGACAAACTCACGGCCATTACGCTCCACTTGGGCTGTGTGCCACTGCCCGTTACTAACAAAGCGTCTAGACAACTCCAGGTTACGAATACCATTGCCCAGATTGTAGGTCAAGGTCAAGATTCCGTCCAATATCTGCAACAATTATATGTTTAGACATATAAACAACAAGACAGGGCCCACATACACAAAGCAATCTTAGTACTTACAACTGTTCTGGTTATAATAAGCTTCCATGAACCTAAGACCACAATATGCACATATTCCGGTAAACAACAGTTCCAATGTGACTAAGTGATGCTACATGAAGTCGACTATGTCTTACAAGAAGTAGACTAGTTCTCATCTACTCTAGGGGGTACAAATACATAAATCATTGTTGCCATCATGAACTAAAACTACTTGTTTCCACATTTAATTACCTTAAATCAATTCTTTTGACAACAGTGCGCACTTCTCTCCCGTAAACAAAATTTCAACCAATCAGAGCCACACATCTTCATGACATAATTGTAGTGAAAAATACAAGCTTTATGTTTTCACAATGTACTGTCTGCTAATAATCTGCTCACCTGCTTTGCCTAGCTTCCGAGTTACAACTTTTGGTCATGATTTTCATACGAGTAGGAAGTAGTTTTGATTTTCTAATGTGATTTTGGCCATCAAACATTTACAACTAGTAAGAAGTTCTGATTTTTTAACTGGATGAAAACAAATTGAAATAGCATTTTTTAACTTGGAAGTGAGGTAGGGGTGGAGCTATCCAATTTATTATATAATACTCTAATGCTCACTTGACACAAGCATAACCTATTTAGCACGACCTGCAGGAAAAAAATCCAAATCCAAATTTATTCAAATTGGGATAAGATGATCCAGATGGCGCTATCCTGAGGCGAGGAAGATAACGAGTATCACATACTATGAGTACTTGATGAGGCTCAATTCAAATTATAAATCTCCATACAATGAGTTGTATCTTGGTAACAGAGCTGTTTAAGCAGTGTAAGCAGTTAGATTCACTGTTATTGGATGAAGACGTACCTGCAATGTGGTCGATAAGGTCCCTGAGGAAGTGGAGATGGTCCAGAGAACTCCATCTCGGTCTCGAGTGCGGAACAGTATTTGCATCTTCATCACTCGAGAACTCACATTATTGAAGAACTGGTCTTTGAGTCGGTACTGTATAAAACTGTCCTTCTCTAAATCTTTAGTTGTCGCCTCTGTGAAAGAAGATTTTAATTATGAATTTAAGTCTTAAAGTACTAAACTGTATTAAAACTGACAGATGGACTCCATTCTTAGACTCCATCCCAATGGAGAGATGTATATCCCATCTCCCTCTGGAGCCCTGTATATACAATCTCCCTCTGGAGCCCTGCATATCCCATCTATAATAAAGCCCTGTCTATCCCATCTCCCTCTAGAGCCCTGCCTATCCAATCTCCCACTGGAGCCCTGTATATCCCGCCTCCATCTGGAGCTCTGTATATCCCGTCTCTCACTGGCTACCATCTCCCACTGGAGCCAAACAGATCCATAGCACCTATGTTATATCTCACATTACTGCTTCATACATTCTCACACTGTTGACTCTACCTCTTTCACACTTGTCACCAAACCAGCCTGGTTTGCAGATGCAGATGGTGGTATCAGGCTGCCAGGTGGACTCACAGATGCCGTTGTCACCACACTTGGGGCCATTGATGCTGTTCTCGTCACAGATGACATCTTCCCGTCTGCATGTGTTTTCTCCAGCTGGGTATCCAGGGTTTCCTGGCACTGTCAGGTCATACAGCTGCAACAAGAGAGTGAGTGAGGTTTAATTGTGTCTTTAACAGTGGTGCAGTATTTCCACAGCATGCCAACATGCGTGGAAGGCCAGGAGTGAGGCAAGACACTTACCACTTGGAGAAACAAAAAAACCTACAGGTTATATCCTGTCCAACCCAAGAAATATAATTGGTGTAAAGAAGAATTCAATACCCATGGCTGCATGGTTTGCTCCAAGTATGTAACTGTATTGTAGACTGGGGATTACAGATTAAGGATCAGCGGTGAGGATAGCCAGATACCTTTTAGTCCAACATGAGGTTCAGGTGTTAGTCTAATTTGACATAAAAATGTTGAAACAGCCATTACTGAGCACCTGTTAGAAACTAAAATATTGTTACCTCTCTTGGGCTCTGTAAGTTCCTCCAACATGATCGAATTGTATCACTATTTAAAAAGCCTAATATGGGGCACTCACCCTGCTGTTGTGCATCAGATACTTGACACATCCATTAAACTTGGTGGGCATAATTCCAGTGGGTTTATTAGGGGTGGAGTACCGGCCTCCCAGCTGCAGCAGTGTGTTCACGTTCAGGTAAATATTTTCTCCTGGGGTTGTGCCAGCTGCACGGCACATTTTGTCATCAAGGACTGAACCTCCAGGACCCAATACGGCTCGTTCACAGTGATCAACAATCATTTCAACTTCCTGAAAAGTTACAACAGGCATGTAAACTAGAAGCAGTACCTAACTCAACAGAAACTAATGAAAAATATAAGATACATACAAAAATAAGGAAGAGAGTGTTTATGGATGTCAATTTCGTTATTATGAGCAACACAAACTTTTGGAGTATATCCTAATATCTTTTTCGGGTGAATAGAGTATATCCTAATATCTTTTTCGGGTGAATGGAGTATATCCTAATATCTTTATCAGGTGAATGGAGTATATCCTTATATCTTTATCCGGTGAATGGAGTATATCCTTATATCTTTATCTGGAGAATGGAGTATATCCTTATATCTTTATCCGAAGAATGGAGTATATCCTTATATCTTTATCTGGAGAATGGAGTATATGATTACTCAGTCATTCAAATATGAATACTCTGAAATGCTGTATTTTTCATAATAAAAAAATTTACGTAAAGAAAACCTGTCTCTTCCCAATGTGTATCACTTCTAAATGCCATTCAAAGACTTCATAAAAAATTGTTTCAAATACACACAATACATATCCACCTCTATACTAAGAATGGTTAGAAAATATTATTAAAATTAAAAAACTTCAAGTGTCTGTGCAGAAACAGGAAATACATACCCGTCCATTCCGGACAATGTCAATCCTATGCCACTTGCCATCACTGAGCTTCTGCATCTTTGCAATGCCGTGAACATCTCGGCCATCCACGTACAGCTCCAAAGTTCCAGATCCATGGTTGATCCTGAGTCTCGGGTAGCCTCCACTTAGCTCCAGAGAGATGAAATCTGTTGGATCATCAGAGTCAGGTGCAACATTATCAACAGGTCCATTGTACAAGATGAGTCCATTTTCTTCCAATGTGATGATGTAGAGGCTTGTCCGTCCGAACTCACACTGTTCCAGAGGGTCGTACAGGGCGTAGTTGCTTCCGTCAAAGGAGTGATGAGTTCCTTGACATCGGGGGCCATTGAAGCCAGGCAGGCAATTACACCTACAAGAAAACATCATTGAGCGAGTGAGGAGTGGTCAGGTCTACTCATTAGAAAGTAACGTCTTAAAATCTGTGTCATTCGATTGGTTGCTCAGGTAGAAGATTAAGCTTGCTTGACTTATTATTTCAGAGAGTTCAAACACATGTTGAAAATGAAAGGATGACAAGTAATTAGGATAAAATGAACAATGACTTTATCTTTGTAATTAACTGAAACACTTCCTCAAGCCATTCTACCAAGTAAAATGTATACTTACGAAAGTTCACCCCAGTCATCTTTATTGCAGGTGCCCCCATTGTAGCAGTAGTCTGGAGTACAATCATCATTTGGGGGGTAGAAGTCAGAGCGACATCCCTGAGTTGGTTGCACAAACATCTGAACGCCAACGAAGGAGGTGCCGTTGGTGTTCACCATGGCTGGTTTGCCTGTGACGTTGAGGAAGTTATAGCAGCTTCCTTCAAACCTCTCATCTTTACATTCATCAATGGGAACCTGGTCCACTTCCACATTCACGGCTTTCTGGAGCTGAAAACAGAAACCCAGTGTGTACATTTGTTATTTGTGATTGCCTAATGTTGCTCTCAGCAATATCTGGGGCAGTGGGACAGCCTGGTGGTTCAAATGTTTGCTGGTCACAGTGATGACCCAGGTTAAAATCCCCATGTTTGAAGCAGATATCTGGTCCTCCACTCAGTACTATCAGAGTTGTGTGTGACAGTCAGACCAGATATCATGATGATTGACATCAAGAGCTTTGATACCAGCAACTGGGATACATGGAGAATCTCACCTAAGTGTCTACTGATATATATATCAACAGGAGTTGCAAGGACTTATTGGGATTCCAGTTAGTGAATTTGGCAGACAAACATGGAAAAAATTGTCACTGCTGCTTCAGTGTAGATCTTGATAAAACCATGACTTTTAAAATACTTACCGCATCCTTGTTTACTGCCAGAACTGCGTTCATTTTGCTGGATGGGTAGTATGGAGAACCATGAGCAGAGAATCGGACATCAGTGAATTCTCCGTTGTTTTGGACGCTAAGAACATCTACATTCTCTTTGGGCACAGAAATCTTGTCAGCTATAAATTCCTGGAATAGGTCGTATTTGCTTTTTTCATATTCACTGATGCCACTATTGGGCTTCTTGGGTCTAGCCACGAAGTCCTCAGCTGTTATACCTGAAACAGACAGTAATGTTAGCTATACAACTAGTATTATCACATATCAGGTGTACCTGTCATGAGTCAACATCAGTCACCTAGTCTTGGCTTTCATGTAGAAGGATTCAGTCAAATTTCTGGCTAATAAGTTGTTTTACCTCGGAGTCGTACTGATCCTGAGCTGAAAACAGCTTCCTCTGATATGTCTCGAACCATGATGGTTACTGTGCACTGTTCAGTGTTCTTCCAGATGTCATCATACACGTTGACAGTGAAGGAGTAAGACACGTCGCTGGGGATGCCTTTAGCCATGGTGATCATACCAGTATTTGTATCCACCCTGAATAAAGAAGAAATGTAGGTATCATACTGGGTACATGCTTAACAGAACTGGTTTAAGATCCCCTTTGATTACTTCTGACCCTGACTGAACCTTATTTATGTATCTACCGCAGTCCACTGGCATATCTTTAGCACTTCCAGTGTTACTGTGTCGTACAATGATTGTAACAGTTCAATGAAATGACAACATGTAGTTCAGTGATACAGCGGTAAGTGAGTGAGTATTGCTTAAAGCCTCATCAGCAATGTGGCAGTTATTCATGGTGATGGTGAAACAGCAAATAGTTATCCAGTGAACATCGTACACACTGATTCCCACTTACGTGAAATATTTCTTCATGTATTCCGGTCCAGTGTAAGTGAAGGTCTTGTCAACCACATCCCAGTCATCCGGGTCAGTGGCGTACACATTACCAATTTCAAGTGGGCCAAACATTCCTGAAAATGGTCACCCAGAATCTTATTTTAGACTTCTCACCTAACCAATAACAACATCATATAAAGGTTTTTCAATGAGTCACAATATGTTATACTTTTAAAAGATCACTTGACACTAGCCATTTGTCTTTATGTGTGGTCATAGTATTTCCCTGTAGCCTACCCTTGTAGTAACAGGCGCAAACATCACTATGTCACACTGTGCGACACTTGATAAACACAGCAACACATGACACTAGCAATTTGTGGTGACAATATTTCCCTGTAGCCTGCCCTCATAGCTAAAGATGTAGACATCACTATGTCACAACATGTGACACTTTAAAAACACATCAACACACGCAATAGCAATTTGCAGTCATAGTATTTCTTTGTAGCCTACCCTTGTAGTTGTAGACAAAGATGTCCTTGTGGCCTGGGCCGTGCTTGTTATCGTTGAGGTCCCCAATCTCTATGGTAAGTGTGTTGGTCCCAGTCTGAGCCTTAGGATTTCCTGACCCTCGCATGTCCCACATCACAATGGGCATGAAGTATAACTTCTGCTGCTCACGATCAAACACCTTCTTTGTGGACACTTCAGCATTGCCCTTATTGTTGTCACCAGCTGGAGGCCGAACAAAAAGTATCAATTGGGTGTTAACCTCTTAGAAAGAGACACTGACAAACTACAAATGAACTAACAAATACATTGTAGAACTGTGTGATCGAGAGAATTCGGGAGCAAGACAGAGAAACATGAAAATCAAACTTTACTTACCGGGTTTGAAAAGAAGACTGAAGTCAGCGCAGGTAGGTCTGCTGTTACATGGGCAAGAATTGGACCCATCACTACACACAGGCTCTGCAAATCCAAATGGTGGACCAAACGGGTCAGCATCCAAATCAGTGGCATTGACGACAATAACAAGTTCTGGTACAACTGCAGCATTCTCCATGACGATGGGGTGATATGGCTTTGCAAAGATGGGGAAGTTGTCATTGACATCCAGTACCTTCACCTCTAGAGTAGCTGTGCCTGTTTGAGCTGGATCACCTGGGATACAAAACACATCCATGAATGGAGGGCTTTAATTAAGTTGATACATCTATCTACATGAATCCTACTTTACAGAACAAAGCAGAAATATAAAACCTCAGCCAGCCCAGCCAAAGTTTCACATGTTTTCCTTACCATAAGTGTTAAGTTATGCCTAAAGGGAGCCTTCTTTAACAAATCAAGGGAGAAAACATTCATAAAAAGAGGTCCAGTGCTTCTTTCTTAAACCACTGCTATACACCCGGCACTTATTAGAGAAAATGCGGTAATACAATTGAGAACACTTTGTGACATGCAACATATGTAATATTTGGGATTTCACTTTGTGAAATGGTTTACCTTTGTCAATGGCCAGTATGAAGACTTTGTGATAGCTTAACTTCTCTCTGTCCATCATGTTTCTGATTGTTACGTTTCCAACCTGGTTGATGGCAAAGATTTTATCAGGATCAGTCTTCCGGTCCACGGAATACCTATGATGGAGAAGATGAGTGAGTACAGACACAACAAATCACAGCAACAGGGAGCATTACACGTCTCACCATACAGACAACAACAGAAGCTATGGTTAGTCTGAGTTTGGGATGATTTGAATTCAGTCATTTCCAATTCAGGAGACATATATCGTGAATATTGCCCACAAATGGTCTCTCACGTATTGCTAATACTGAAAGTTAGTTTCAGCAACAAACTTACTCAAAATCAGCATTGATTCCACTATCTTTATCGTTAGCGGAGAAGTGAGCAAGGAATGTTCCCACTTTAGCATCTTCATACTGTTCCACATAAATCCTAGGTCTTTCAAACTCAGGGGCATTGTCATTGAAGTCCTCAACGGTCACCTCTACATGTGTTGTGGCTGTGTGGCTTGGATCAGGGTCCTGGACAACTACAGTCAGGTTGAAGAAACGCTGCTCGGGATTCTCATAATCCACAGCCTGAAAGGTAAGGATTGATTGAGGTCACTTTTGGTCAGAAAACCTTCCACTAACAATTCTATAAAGCATGGTTTATGGACACATTTTTGTCTTGTTAATTGATGAATAATTGCACTCAGCAATATTACAGCTATATGGTGGCAGTCTGTAAATAATCAAACATGGACCATACAATCCAGGGATAAACAGCATGAGCATCAATATTACTGAACATGTTACTGAACATCAGTGAAATAATTTATAAACTGATGATAGAAATGAGACCCCGAGCACTGTAAGTACAATGACATTCTATCAACAAAGCCACCACAGGTCAGATAATCAATCCACTTGCACAATCAGGATGAATTGTACCCTTAAATACATACCCTGAATACAACAATGCTGCCCTCATTATTCACACCTTCCACATCGAAGAAAGAAATGAAGTTGTTCAGTCTGTAATCAAGGCGAGCATTTTCTCCAATATCATTGTCTGTAGCTCTAACTCTTGCAATAGCTCCTGATGTCTGTGCTTCGGACATGGTCACAGTGTAGAGAGGCTTCTCAAACACTGGGATTTGATCATTCTTGTCGTCCAGATTGATGGTGACTTGTTCTTCTATTGACTGAGCCACCACACCACGGTCGGAGGCCTTCACCTTCACTGTGTACTGGGGAGTGGTCTCTCGGTCCAAGCCGGATGAGTTGGTGCTAGTTTCTATCAGACCGGAGTTTTCTCTGATTTGGAACTTCATGTCAGATCCATCTGATGGACCTTCAACTATTTCATACCTCACAGTGCCATTGATGCCCTCATCATAATCAATGGCCACCACAGTCATCACAGAGCTCCCTGAAAACAAACAATAAATTTGAGGATGTGACTATTCTTACCTATATTTCCCATTTCAATTGAATCAGACAGGTCAGGTTAATTTTATTTCTTTTTGTTTCCTTTGACAGAATGTTATTGATTGCAGTGATTGTTAGAAGGTCAATTAAGTCTGACCACCCAATTCCACTGGTGGCCTTATACAAGCAAGTGTTGCTGAAGATCAATTCTGACCCAGACTTTCATAGACGAGCAAAACTAGAAACATTCTCATTCTTATCTTGACCTCTACTCTACATAACTGTTCCTGGCCACATTTTCTGCTCAACTCCATCAGGTAAATGGCACTTACCTCGGTCAGAGTGCTCCATCACACTTCCTTCTAATTTAGAGATGAAAAATGGCTTGTTATCATTGATGTCAATCGGTTTTACTTGAACAGATGCAAATCCGATCTGAGGTTGGTCAAGGTCACCTGATCCTGGCAAAGGGTCAGGTTCATCTTGGGCACGTATGTTGAACTGGTAGTTCGGTCTCCCATTGGGCAGATCCCTGTCCAAGCTGGTTAGAAGGTACAGACGTCCCGTCTCAGGTTCAATTTCAAAGAACTTATTTGGTGGTGAGGTGCCAAACCCAAGCAGCGAGTAACGGATTTGCGTCGGCCGATCAATGTCTGCATCTGTGGCATTCACCTTAAAAAGATGGTCAAACTTGAGTAATCCGAACCGGATCAACTTCATTGGCAAAGGCTTGTATAAACAAAGCAAATGAGAAACATTGAAATTTGTGTGACACAGAAGAGTTCCCATTTGCCTCCTTGCCTGGGGTCATTCAATTTATTGGTTGAAAACAGGTTCTACACAAAGAGTAAATACAAGCAGACACAAAAAAAATACATCATGCTTCCAGGATCAGACTTACCCTTTATTCTGATCCATCTTGAAACACCCTTAATGAGGTTCCCCAAGGAATGACAAAATTATTGTTTTTCCTGACCTCATGTCCAAAAATACATCAATCTGATTTTCGAGGCATATTTAAAGAAATCAAAGCATTCATTTTATAAGTGTATCAGTATCCCTCACAGGGTGAAATGGAAGTACTGACAAGTACGTAATATCATTCTTTAATTTTGCCAGGGAATATGACAAGCTTAACAACCCGTAAATCATCCAATCACCAACTTCTTCACTTTAGTATCTACTGTAGTTAGCCAATGAGGGGACAGGAAACAGCCAACAGAGCTGGTTCTATGTAATATTGACATCTTTCATGAGAAGCATTACAAAGATCAGCCAGCAATTACAAAGCCTTGTATCTAATGAGAACAGGTTCTAACCTGCACTAGGAACCTCTTGTTGGTGGCAGTGATGGATGTATCCTCCTCAACCACATCCACAATGATATATGGGTCAATGACGAACACAGGGCTGTTATCATTGGCATCAGACACATGGATATTAACTTGAGTGGTGTTCTTGTAAATCCCATCATCTACTTCCAGAGTGAGGTTGTAAAGCTAGAAAACAGTGGGCAGTGTAATGTTGATTTAAACAAAATTTTAGTATAGCAATATACTAAAATGCCAGCTAAACAAAAGGAGCAAAACACATAGCTTCCATAGAATTTGTAATAACAAAGTCAAATATTCAAAATGGTAAACATGCATTTTTTAAAGAGTGAGTGAGGGAGCAATATTCCACCAATAGGACAGTAGACTTCACACATTGTAGCCATGTCTTTGGCATGACAAGCGGACACTTCAACCATTAGCTTTCCCCACTGCCCGCTTTCTAAGAAAAAAGAACATCCTCTTAAATATCTTTAAACTCACATGTTGTTCTGTTTCATAGTCAAGCTGTCTCCCAACATAGATAATGCCGGTTTTACTCTGCACACCGAAAGCACCCCGTTCATTCCCACTTTTAATTGTGTATGTTAAGACAGCAGCTGTAAGCAGATGGTTAAAAGAACATAAATCAATATGAATTATCTATCTCAGCAAAACATAATAATCATAATTAATTAAACAATTAATTAATGATCATAATGATTTTTAGCAAATGTCATAAAGAGAAACAAACCATAATTTTGCTCTTGATATCTAACTGAAGTCAAACATGTCACAATTTCATCAGAATTCATTGTACAAATGTTAGAAATAGCATACCAGTGATAAGACAAGTAAAGTTTGTCTTCACTCTCCTTACATTATCAATGATGACATCACAAATGTAAATGTTTACAACACACCGATGACGGCCAAGCACGATGACATAAGCTAATGAGACTTTCAATTCCATGAAATAAAAACGCGGTTTACACGCTGTTTGGGCTTAAGCCCACAACTGTATTAAGTGTAAAACAACGTAGGAGTGTTTTAGTCTCACCGTCGTCAGGATCTCTGGCACTGACAGTGAGGACATGCTGCTGAACTGGAGCATCCTCTCTCACAGAAGCATTGTAAAAGGACTTTACAAAGTAGGGGCTGTTGTCGTTCATGTCGGTGATGCGGATTTGTACTGGGACAGTAGCTGAAAAATCAAAACATCCTTAACTGCACAACTCCTTAAGTAGCATTGACATAAACACCTATTTTGTACACTTGGCTTTGTGGACACTATGAAAATATTGAAGTTATTAAACTGGTATAGGCCCTGCCACACAGGGAAAGTTTGTTGTCTGTTACTTTGTACCCCACTCCGGAATATTTAGAAATGTTTCTGAAAATAAAGAAGCAAGGACAAGGTAATGGATTTCTGACCTCACGACCTTTGAACTACACATTTTGTATACGATGACATGGATCAAGCTGGACTCTTTTACTGCAATGTGGTATGTGGATCGTAACATTCCTTAATTGACAGAGTGAGCTTGGCAATATTCAAGCCACATGGCAGCTGTGTGAAATAATCAACCATAGACCACACAATCTAGTGATCAACAGCATGAGCAATGACCTATGTGCTAACGATATACTGACAAGCGTCAACAAAGTCAGCCTGCCTGACCACACAATCCCTGCATCTTATGACAATCAATGGTTACTGAAGACCAATTCTAATATGATCTTCATGGGTTTAAGTGAGTGAGTGAGTGAGTTTAGTTGCGCCACATTTGGCAATACTCCAGATGTTTGTAAATAATTGAGTGTGGACAAGACAATCCAGTGATCAACAGCTTGAGCATCAATTAGTGCAACTGGTAACTATGATGTGTCAACCAAGTCAGCGAGTCTGACCACCCAATCCTGTTAGTCACCTCTAACGACAAGCATGTCACCTTTCAGTACAAGTACCAGTAGGACTCACCTGTGTTTGGCTGCCCCTTAATGTGGCCAGGGCGGGAGGACTCTGTGCCATCATAAACCTTAACATCAAGAAACAGTTGACTTTTTTCTTCACGATCAAAGCTGAATGTAGATGTCAGAACTGCAGTGTTGTCGTCAATCTTGCGGATAGCAAATTTGTCAGAGATGTTTGCTTTTGGAACAATCTCAAAGGTGAGCTGAAACAAAACATCATCAAACTAAACAATGAAGTTTCCAGTATGACTTTATATTAGGACTAGATGAATGTGGTCTCAAGCATTGTTGCAATATCAGAGTGAGTGAGTGAGTTTATTTTTATGCTGCACTCAGCAATGTTCCAGCTATTTGGCAGTGGTCTGTAAATAAAAGAGTCTTGACCAGACAATCATGACAAAATCAGGAACTGATAATATGCGTCAACCAAGTCAGTAAATCAATCCCGATAGTTGCCCCTTACGACAAGTATGGGTTACTGAAAGCCAAGATTCTAATCTAGACCTTAACAGGAATGCAATGTCATAACTTTCCTACATTACACTGGGTGACTTCAGTAATATTATTACATTTTTCAAACCTTCCTAAAGTTTCTGTAATATTATAACAATGTCTAAGCCTTATGAAAGTCTCTTTACTGTTATAACAATAACTATGCCATACTCAAGTTTCTTCAACGATTAAGCAACATTACTTCCTCTGAATTCAAGATAAATGTTTTAATGTTTTTCCAAACTTACAAAATTGTTGGGATAGGTTGGATCATCGTCATATGCTTTTATCTCAATGACAGTTTGCCCTGGAGGTGAATTTTCTGGAATACTTCCTGGGTAGAATCCGGTTAAGGAATCCAAACCTCGGAAATATGGAACCTTGTTGTTTGTATCTCTTAGTTCCACAACAGGATGTATTTCTGATGACAGAGGTATCGAACCCCGATTCTGAGAAAGAAAAAAACATGCTTTTCATTTATAGTACAGAAGTCATACATAGAGCAGACACACCAAATTTCTTTAATGAATCTCAAATCATTGCACCTTATTCTACAGCACAAATGCAGACAAATTACAACACTGGGACCAGGAACATTGGGCATGACATAACAATGTGACAAAATAAGATAGAGTGCCACCAACAGTTAACATCACAGACTTTGCTGGTTCTGACTGCAAATGACTGACTGGTGTTTTCAATGTTATATCAGAACCTAAATCAAACAGGCACTGGTTGTGACTATTATGTCAAAGTTATTTAGTTCTCTTAACACTATCTAAAATCGAATCAAACAAGTATTTCCCACTAACAGGTCCCCTTTCGCTTAAGAAGAAACATATTCATTACTCATTACTCTTTATTTTTTGCTCACACACAAGATGCATGAAATGAGGTGTCAGGATAATCTACCAATGTAGGATGTAAACAAAATTGAGGACACTGGTTGCAAAGTTGTATGGAATATTGCGTTAACACAAGTTTGAAAAGTGGACTAAGTGTGGTGGTCATATTTTGTTTGCATAATCCCCTAATGCAGACTCACCAAATGTAGGCTGTCACCAAATTCGAAGACATCAAATAAAATAGTTCATGAGATATTGCGTTAACAAGAATCTGAAAAGTGGCCAAAATGCTGGGGTAACCTTGAAAATGAGCTATAGGTGACCGAAACTGACTATAGTCTGCATAGTCCCCCAATGTAGGCTGTCACCAAATTTTTTAAGACATTGGGTATAATAGTTCATGAGATATTGCGTTAATAAGAAACGGGATGTATGTGCGTGCAGACACGGCTGAATACATAGTCCCCCGCTGTCTTGATTACTCGTACCGATATGACTTCTCTATGACATATCTCTGTTTCATTCAAGGCACTTAAGAATGAGACTGAGGGTCACTCATTCTAAAGTCTACTGAAAACTCTAGACGCAATGAAGCTTCTGTCATACGTAGCAGGTATTCATGCTATTTACTCACAGACACCCGAAGACGCAGCTCATATCGGTTCTTGACATTGAAGTCCATGGTAGTTGTGAACACAGTGAGGTTGACTGTGCTGCCGTCAGAGTTGATACCAAATGGTGGGAGAGACTGTACAGGGCTGCCATCTGCAGCAATCAAGGAGAAGGACACAGTTGGGTCATCCACATTGGAAGTGGCACTGAAAGATGCGATGACATGGCGTGGCTCAGCAGTTTCGTCCACCTTGTAGGGAGTAGCATCGTAGTCAGAACGGTCCCAGGTGGGAGGCTGACTGGTGAGATCTATGACACGTACCCTAACGTCAACTGTGCTGTTCAAAGGGGGAGTCCCTTTGTCCTTTGCCATAACCTTCAGGTCATATTGATTTTTCTGAAAAAGTGAATGTATGGATGGTCATTTCTGACTCTAAATCATAGCTGACCAATACAACAATGATATAACTGAAACAAGATCCAAATAACCAAGCAGTATGTATGCCAGGTCCATAATGGAACATATTTTGATGTTTAGGTTAATTCACTTCTCAATACTCAGTGGAGACAATCTTAGAAATGAAATACTGAAAAAAATGCACTAATTTCAACGATCAATTAGCTGGGTTTTCCAGTTTTTACAACCAGTTTCAAGCACAATGGTTCAGCATTTTAGAACACCAATTTCCTATTATCTTTCTAAGCAAATCATTTCTGACCAATCTACTGTAACATATTAGTGTAAGAACTTATTCAGGTTTTCCTCACACAATCTGTGTAACTGGAAAATACAGTTTTCTAAACAGGTCAAGAAAATTAATCTGAACCTGTGCTGTTATAACAGGCTTTATCACTGAAGACCAGTTTAACATCAGTTATGGACAATACTTTTCAACTCCAAATAACAACAGATACATACTACTCCCAATGTCTTGTTCAGGGCGATAATGCCAGCCTCTTTGTCTATCTTGAAAACACCCCCATCACTGTCCACCATGAAGTATTCAATTGCTGCATTTATTCCCAGGTCATCATCATTGGCTCTCACGGTCAGGATAGATCTATTGACTTCCAGGGTTTGACTGATTGTGGCAGTGTAGCTTGTTAAGTCAAACTTGGGTCTGTTATCATTGATGTCTCCAATGCTGATGGTGAAGGTACAGTACCCATCTAGAGGTGGACGACCCTGGTCAACACCTCTGATGGTTATTGTATAGGATGACACAGCTTCCCGATCAAACTGTACAGCACTTCTGAGATCCCCAGAGTCTTCATCTATCTGGAAGTTGACTGTTGGGTTTACAGTTGGTCTCAGAATGGAGTATGTGACTCTTCCATTTTCTCCCCTGTCGTTGTCTTGTGCTTGAACCTAGATGTGAGCAAAAATACTTTAGGCATGAACAAACGTGGTTCACATTACAGGTCCTCTTGTAAATTAGGGTTTTTGCATAGTATTTGCCCTACAGATCTACATTCTTATTTAAAATCAGGGATGGCAACAGGAAAATCTGGTTTAGGCTGACAACTTGATACTGTGTCATTGATTTGAACTTGAAATAAAATAGGAGGAAATCTGTGCATCAGAGAAAATGGCTGTCCCTGCAAGCAAAACTTGCATTTTCATGCTTTATTCATAAACTTTAAAACACCTCAGCAGTTGTAACAAACTCATTACAACTTGTAATCAAGATAAAAACCATTCTAGCCTACCCTTATAACATGTGTATTTTCAGGTTTTCCTTCAAGAATGGTAGCATTATTGTAGCTGGAGCACTGTGGGAAGGACGGCTTATGTGTGTTGATGTCCACGATCTCTACATTCAGGTAGGCTTCGCTGGACAGGATTGGAGAACCACCGCAGCAGCTTCCATCATCGTAAGCAGTGATGTTCAAGATGTACTCATCAACATCAGCAGGCACAGTTTGGGACAGGGTTATGAGGCCAGATGCTGGCAAGATCCTGAAGATCTTGAAGTCCGTAAGTCGTGCTGGAAGGTCAAAGAGTCAGTGAACAAGCAAGGAAGCCACCGAAGGAATAATGCTGTCCAAAATATATAACCTAACATACCTTTAACATCCAAGAAGGATCAGTGGGTTTATCAACTGGGAAATAACTGTCATTTTGAACTCCAAGGTCATGGTTCACTGTAGAGGAAAGATACTAATTTCACACAGCAAATTAGTGGTGAGTGTTTTGTAAGTTTTAGAAAGTTTGAAAGCTAAGGGTATGATTTCTGTCTCATTAATACTACAACATCGTATCCAGAGATACAAATTCTTGCTTAAGAACTTACGCGAGAAGTAGAACTCTACTGAGTCCTTGTCCAAATCAATGGCTTGGATGACTGTCACAGCATCCCCTACTTTGGCATCTTCACGCACATCTATCTTCTGGTTTTCAAGACTCATCTCTGGTGGCTCATCATTTACATTGGTCATGAACACTTGGACACTAGTTGTCCCGCTGTTTGGAGGTGACCCCTTATCAGTTGCTGTCACTGTGAAGCTGTACACGTGGCCTGGTAAACGATCATAGTCCAAGCGTCTGTGGGCAAACAGGAATATGGCAAGTTCAAAAAGTAATAAAATAAAATAAAAGATTCCATGTCCCATTTACCTCGTTTTACTTGTACAATTTCTGGGTCCCAATTTCACGAAGTATTCCCAGCTTTCCTATTACATTAGTTCAGGAATTGGGATAAACCATAAGTCTGTGCACAGAATAGTATATCAATGAGAGAAACTTTTATTTTTGCAGTTTGTAATGTACATATTTTTTCACAATCCTTTCATAATTGCAACTCCATTTTTAAACCCTTCAACGACTAACTGAAATGGTCCATATGGTAAAACAGCTGGAGGAGATCCCGTATACAACTTCCAAGAACTCTACTCACTGTTTCACTTTGATGATGCCGACATACTCCATGCCTCCAACACCTGGACCTGTTCTGTTCTCAGTCACCACGTAGAAATGGTCATGATTGATGGAATATACCACTTCAGCATTGGTCCCCGAGTCATCATCGACTGCCTTCACTACAAACAAAACATAACCATTTACTTAGAATTCAACCAAAACTGCCCTTGGTGGCGAATTCGGAATTGTTTATGCAACTTTTCTATATGTCATAATTTATTAAATTCAGGGTGAGTGAGTGAGTTTAGTTTCAGGCTGCACTCAGCAATATTCCAGTCATATGGTGGTGGTCTGTAAATAATTAAGCCTAGACCAGGCAATCCAATGATTAACAACATGAGAATCTATTTGTGCAATTGGGATTAAATTCAGAAGTTCTTTAACAATGAATGCATTGTTATAATGGAAGAGTAAGCCCTGAGGTTCTTCCTTTGTATTGGTTCTATTACTGATTCTGATCTGAACAATCCAGTGATCAACAGCATGCTCATCCATGTAATTGGGAGAAGATGACATTTTTCAATCAAGCTTGACCACCCAATCATTTTAACTGCCTCTTACGCCAAGCATGGATTGCTTAAAACTAATTCTAACTCAGATCTTCACAGGTGTTATGACGAGAAAACCAAACAAAATCAAGTCAGCTTCCTATAAAAGCATTCTCGCTTCTGCAGTATTAAATTACACAACTATCCAAAGAGGTACATTCATGATGTTTGTTATTGTTAATCACATGTGAGAGGCAGTGGGAAAGCCAAGTGGTCTAAGCATTTGCTAATCACACCAAAGACCAAGGCCTGATTCCCCACAACGTGTGAAGCCCATATCTGGTCTCCCTTGTCATGATATTGCTGGAATAGTGGGTTAAAAAATGAGATAAAACTATACTCACTCACTCACTCACAAAAAGGAACCATTTCACAATTAGTGATTGTGTTAGAAGTTTGACAACAGGAACCACAAACCTTCCAGTACTGTCTGATTAATGGGTATATCTTCAGGAAACCTGGCAGAATATCGGGACAGCTCAAAGATTGGTGCATTGTCGTTGTCATCAAGGACTTCTATGTACAACTGCAAAGGAAAACACCCATTCTAGTTATTACAAAAACACAAACAGAGCAACAAGACAAATATAACTCAAGTTCACCTATCACGATTATTCTCAACATTAGAGCAACAATTTCTGTTTTGAATTATACAGTAAAGATGGAGCTGAAATATGTCAAAAAGCAATATAGCTACCAGTTGCCACAAATTACTGCCCCACCTTCACAATGCTCTGCAGGTTTGTGATGCTCTCTGTTGCTATCACATTCAGCTCATAGATCGGCGGCCGCTGTTCCCGTGGCACATCATATTCCAGTACTTGCAAGGTCTTGACAACACCACTGTCGTCAATGGAGAACTGAGCAGAGGTGGCGTTGGTGGCATCACGCAGCTGATATGAAATAGGGTTCCCTTGAAAAGCTAGGGCTTCCACCTTGAACTCTCCATTTAACCTGAAAACACAGATATTCCCAATAACTGGTCACCAAGTTCAAATTTCCAAACTGTTCAGGACAATACAGCCCTGGAAACAAAAGTATGATGTACCATGGACTAAACACTCCAAATTATAAAAGCAGGAGGTATCACAGACTATACTGTGGTACATACAAAAGCAGGATGTACATTGCCCAGCAAGAGGTATCATGGACAATATTGTAAAAGATAAAAGCAGGAGGTATCATGGACTATACTGACCTACATACAAAAGCAGGATGTACCATGTACTATACAGTCCAAGATACAAGTACAAGAGGTACCATGGACTACACTGTCCTAGGTACAAAAAAGCAGCAGGTACCATGTACTATACAGTCCTAGATACAAAAGCAAGAGGGTACCATGTACTTTACAGGAATGTAACTCTAAGCAGACTTTTTAAGATGAAGTTTTCAAGACTCACGTTTGATCAATGCCATTGTTTTCTCGGACGGTTCCTCTGAATGGGTTTTCGTAGAACTGTGGGGGTCTGAGTCCAACCTTCACATAAACATTAGCCATTGTAGACTGTGGTGGCGTGGCATTGTCATCACTGGCAAACACAACCAAGTTGAATTCCCGGTTCTCTTCAAATCGTCCTTGACCCTGGGTATAGATATTTCCGACCTTGATGTATGTACCTTCCAAAGGCACAGTCTCCGTGCTGATGTAGAACCTGCCGTTTCCCCCTGTTGAAATAGTTTCAGTGTTAGTTCAGTGCTGTCATGCCTCATACAATGCAGCAACAGTTCATAATGAATTAATTCTTAGGTTTTCATATAATCTGTCATTGATTAAGATAAAATGCACAAGAAATCAAACACCATTATTGAGCATGTACTAGGGTCTGAGTAATATGTAAATGTCATATCATCATCAAATAAGTGAACACACATTTCTTTTGACACTATTAACCCATGTGGAACAAATAATAAAGCCAATTTTCACTATGACCAGTTTCTACAACTTCACTTTGCAGGCTAATGATGTAGCAGCAACTCAATTTGTTGGTTGTAATACACTGCACTCTGTAATAGTCCAGCTATATCACTTGACAACTAAGTCTAGAAAAGTCAATCAGAGATTCATATAATATGCATCATTTTATGCAAAAGGGATACAATAATATGCATTGACAAGATAGTGAGCGTGCACTCTGATCCAGTTAGTCATTTCTTACTCCAAGCACAATATCCTTATATTCTCTATATGCTCCAACATAAACATACCTGAGTCAATCCTGTAGGAAATATTGGAATTTGTGTCAGGGTCCTCAGCAATCACCCGATAAACCTTCTCATTGGGTGGAGTGTTGGGCCCCACAGTAGTCAGGAATGGATAGGGTTTGTTTTTAAACTCCGGACTGGCATCGTTCACATCAGTTACTGTCAGGGTTATTGTAATCTGTGTTTCATCTGGAAGACAACAATAGGTCAACATTAGAATTGTGTCTAAAGAATATTGATATTCAAACACCTTTGGTGTCCACACAACTCACACTAACAGCAAGACTCTGAACTGAACATATTTTACTGTAACAAATATTTACGGTATATTTAGATAAAATATTAAAAGGAGCCCTGAGACTTTCATCATTTTTGTTCTCCTGCAGCTGTCGAAATTAGACTTGCCACATATTCAAGCCTTGAGAGGGCTTTCTTGGATATATTTGCTTCGGGGAATGTATGACAGACTAACATCTGTGAATAGCTACACAATACAAGGTCACCTATGATACATTGACAGTTCTTTCAAGTCAAAATGAAACATTACTAGTATGTCCAAAAATAAAAGAAATAATTCCATAAAAACCTGCAAATCTTTTCAAAAATGTATTCTTAATGTTTATCTGGTATTCAAGCTAAGTGTTCATAGCAACAAGATGGGCTAAAAAGTCCCCAATTTTGTAACTGCAGAGATATTTGTAGCCACTATTGTTTCATTAAATGCTAAACTAAGCATCCTTGCCTCATCCTATTTAGTTCTGTAATCAGTGAAAGATGTGCCAAATTAACAAAAGATGTTTTATTAGTCAAAAGAAACAGGAGAAATTGCGAAATTGCCATTCTGAGACTTTAACTGACATGTGCAGGTGATAAGGGTCTGAATATCCCACTGTGAACTTGTCTTCATAAATCCTGACAAGAAGTAGGTATGAACATTATATTTGGATAATATAACAAATACATTATTCCATTACTGTATTGCCTGAAATAAGACTGACAGGTCTGTGTGGATGGACAGATTGAACTGCTGGGTGTAACTGGAAATTACTGCCTGAAACATGCCCTAGTACAGCTGGTAAGAATGGCTGACGTGACCTATTTTGAAACGATTTTCAGCATGTTTCTACTGAACATGCCAAGTACTATGCATGCTACATGAGCGAACTCACACCAGTAGGACATTACCAAGTTCCTGGAAAGATGAACTTGGTGTCTGAAATGTTAGGCAAATATTACTATCTATCATTTCATAAATTTTTAGGGCTGTAACAGCAAACAGATTTAAACATCCCAAAACATTTCATATTTACTTAGGATCTTTAGCAAACAACACAAGCCCTTGTTTTCCTATTAAATACCATCAACAATCATGCTCAAAATTACCAGTGCTGAGTATTAAATTACTGATAATGATGGAGAACAGAATTCCAAGACCCCAAGGCCAGGTTCAGTATGCATAAACTCCTTCAACAAATATAAAAAACCCAACATCCATTGACAAAACACAATCTTATGTCAACTTATGAGCAAACTCGTACTACAGTCAATTATGTAGCATTTATAGAAGTACATATAGACCTGGGAAGATAAGTCTTCAGCAAGGAGAAACTCACAATTCCACAAAAGAATTATGCTAAAGTGACTCTTGCAGGACCTTAATGGAGAGTGGTCACAGAAGGTGCTACAATGGTGAATTAAGCCAAGAGTTTCCTTGGACCACAAAGCGGCAACAAAGGCGAGTGTTACCAAAGGCCATTAATGGATTAACTTAACACGACACTGAACCAGCACATGGTGGTTCCATTGTGGGAGAATGGCATGAGTGTGATAATTGGGTTGGGCGGCTTAAACTAAAACAAAACTATGGATTTTCGCAACACTTCCATAACAGCAGCAAGTTGGGCAGAAAATTAAGTCCAAATCTCTGATTGTGACGGCTGCTTTGCATAGTGTGTTCATCAGTCATAGGCTAATATTTGGTCAGCAGAGGTCAAGGGTGTGCCATCTGCAACCCTCCATGTTTGAATGTCAAGGCCACCTCATCACTTCCACCAGTGTGCTGACAATGACATACCTCAGATGGTTGACATGCACATCAACCTGAAGAAGAACATCAGTTCAAGTCTGTAGAGACAGGATGGGTCCACTGAAGCAGCTTATAAAGTACCCAACAATGCAACCATGGTTACCATGGTGACATGACCATAACAGCATTCTTTTAAGAGGGGAGGCGATGTTATAGATCTATTATTCTCTGTGCTTGAACATTAACTAGTTTATGCATAGTTTAAATCATGTTACCATGACTACCCATGGCCAAGTTGTCCCAAAGATGGGCATGAAAGGACCAAAAGAATATGCAGCACATGATGAAGTGAGGTTTTGGCTGTTACTGTATTTTGTAATCGATAGCCCCGCTCTGCAGCAAACAATGAACTTGTCAAAATGTTGATGGAACAGAACTGCTGATGCAATTAAATGGCAACATGTGACAAGGGTGAGATACAGAATACAACACTGCTTCTATTAATCATTCTTGTAATAAACCAGTAATACTGATATACAAAACCAAGTTCAACAGTCTTCACAGCATAATACCATAAAAATAGTTGAGATTACGTGTTGCATTGATGATTCCTCAAACACAACACGGATGGATAATGAATCTCTTGGTGCGCAACACTGCAGAGCAAATGTTGTGAATTGGTGGATTCAGGCAGATTCTCAAGCTGTATCCGCCTCTGGTGTGTTAAAGCAACTATGTTGCGTGCTACCAAGTGTTTTTCTGGCAATGTGAAACACAGTTGTACGATGCTTGTTATGCTAGTAAGATGAAAGATAAAACAATGCTGTTAAATCCTGGTCGATACCCTGGCAATGCCAGTTATTCTTGTAATATGCATCAATGTTCTGTGATATTATCCTGGTCACATGTACATTTGCAAAAATGTTATTTAACACCAGTTGCTTGTCTGGCAATGTCCAACAATGTAGCCAGCCAAAGTCAATCCTATCACACACTACCTATTACCGGGAGCCTGTTAGAGAATATGAACATATGACTGATACAGTCATGTCTGACACTGCCTGACAGTAGAGGGGCCTTTCCCACGCTCATATTACTCCCTAAACATTATTATTTTGTGTAAGCTATGCATTGTCAGGTTTTCTAGCACTGACAATGAGTCAGGTTTACCATAAATCACTGTTACATGGGAACCTTTGTGCTTTTGAACTTTTGACTGTCACTTGAATATATAATGTAGATAATGTTCATGTGTAATTGTTCATGAGCCATAAACAACACCTTACACCTTTAAATACGTAGCTTTCATATGAAGTCTCAAAAGCACAATGGCTTCCAGACCATTGATCAATGACAAGCACATTATCCTCCATTTCTGAGATGTCCTGGCCAATGTGATAACAGAGTTGGGACCTTCACCAAGGTTTTCATCACCAACGCTGGCCATCATTTTCAGAGACTGACTAGGGCCATATCAGTCTGGAAATGTGAATGCAGATCACAAACAAATTATATTACCATCAGGACCTTCAAACAATAATGTGATCTCCTGATATCATTTTACAATTGCTGAAAATAGTTCTACACATTACTGAAATATGTGATACAACTCATTCCTTGTTTTACGAGTCTGAATTAGAACTATCTGATATTTGCACACTCTATAGTAAAACATTTACAAAACAAACACAACAAATTAGTTTTCCTCTTCGCTTCAACTCAGTTTACATGCAACAAACACACTGAAAAAGTTCAACAATTTAATTCAACATGTTCATCCAAAACCCTTCTACACAATGAAAGGACTGGGATGTTTTAAAAAAACTGGATGAGCAAGTGAGGAAGGTTCCAGCGAGCTTGCGCTCACACAGAACAATGCAGCTTCTATTTCAGCTCCCCACGTCCCACTACTGCATGCTGCAAGGCCGCAGTGACCCTGGGTCAGATGCTCACTGCTTGTCACACTCTCTCAGTTCCTACAGGCAGGGTCACGACAGATCGATGGCCACTGCAATCACCCAACAGCATATTGGACAAGCTGATAATGCTGTGCAAGCTGTTGACCAGGATCGTGTAAGAAAGATGGAAGGTTGACAGGCCATGAGTGATGTGGCCTTGATGAAATCACTCCCTGAGGATGGCTGTCTTGACTTGTCAAAGGAGGACCCCACATCTCCACATTGCAATGTATTTGAAGGCCTGGCACAGATGACAGGCTGTGAGCAGCGGTGATTTCTCCATAGTTCAATTATCAAATGCCCACAGCCATGTTGATGTGATCATTATCACTGACCATGGTGCTAACTCAATCTGGTCTACATTTACATCTTAAATCACAGCTGATTGGTGAAATAATCAGGGTCAATGCAAGGCTGATAGACCTGCAATCATTGGAAGTGTACACTGAGAGTGACTGCTATTACAAATAGATAAAACATCAACCATCCTGGCCGTGTTAGCATGCTGCTCTGGGGATTTTTCATTGGGGGTTCACTTTGAGGATTAGTAACTTCAGGACCCCATAAATGTAGAATGAAAGTAAATTATTTCACCAAGATCAGACTCTTATGGCATCACATGAGAACAACTGAACAGATGGAAGTGAGCTAAAATTCAAGTAGTCTCCGCAATCAACAGGAATAATTTTCACTTTGGTTCCCTGAAAGTTAGGAATAAAAAGAACAAAACACATTTCTATCTATTGTATAATAACTTACCCTTATTTGTTTCTCAAAGGAAGTATTTGTTTTACAAGATAAAGTTGAAATTACTTTCTCATTGCAAATTAAGTGGAACCAGTGTCTGAACAAGGATGGAAATAATTCTTGAATTGCTCATGTACCCCAGTAGCGTGGAACTTGTAAAATCACTAGCCCTGATAGTTTTCCCACTATACCAGCCGATTTTCTTATTTAAATAAACAACATAATTAACAGTGGAAAGTCAGCTGGACACCAGTACAGTGTGATATACAAATTAGCTTGCCTACCAGAAAAAAACCCACTTAACTGGGACGTGGGGAAGTGGGTTACTTCCACCCCTTCTGTGGCTGGATTACATTATGGGGCTCTTCAAACGTCAAGCTTGGAAATGGTATAAGAACCTACTTCGAAAATCACTCTTTGCAATAAATAAGAAGCTGGCATCCATAAAGTTGTATATTTCATTTTTGATAGTCAACCTGACCACCACCATTAACAAGCATGATTTAAGAAACACCTAACTATACTCAAATCCAGTGCCACTTAAGTAACAACAGACCTTCCTGACAAGCTGTTACATGGGCAAGTAATGACTTAATCTGGACAATGTCACACTCTCAGGGGCTCCAGGAACTTGGAACAGGGACGACTCAGCCAGCCTGCCAATTTCCCATTCTCTCCAATTCATCTTGGAGCAGTAAGAGACTTATGTAACTGGATCAATACTATCACCAACACTGATGGTTTGGGGATCGATACTGCCACCTCTACTGATAGTGCTCTAGCGATTGTGTGATTTCACTAGTACTGGGTAACACGTCAGGATTAATACCTTTAATCAACCCTGGTGGACATGTGGAGCACTGGTAGTACTTAAGCTGATTCAAATCATCAAGCCTGTTTATTCCATTTACAGCTTGGAGATAATTAATGATATACACAATCTAATCTCAGTACAATGGTGATAGCAGAGATGAGGGCCAATACTTAAACATATAGAACATGGATATTTAACCCAAGTAAATGATGAAAAACTACTTCAATCCACAAACATGCAAACTCTTGTGATGTGCCAAACATTGTGTGAGATACAGACATTGAATGAATTGATTACGTTTTGGTATTATAGTGGAAGCTGTCTAAACCGGCACTTATCGAAGTCTAAGTAGACTTCGTCTCAGTGTATTTCGTTACACTCCACCACTGAGTCTAACAAAACCCAGTAGAAGGTCGCGTCAGGTAACCTTTGGGCCACCAATGACGGTCCAATCAAATGCGATGCGGTTAGTTAGATCAGACAATGGCTACTATTTTGGGATTGGAGGGACTTTCAAAATATTCAGGTCACCGACACAGGTCTCTCCACAAACAAAAATCAGCATATAAGACACTTATTTGACATGCAGTATATACGCTTTGGGGTTTCTGTTGACATGGTTACCATTAGCTAATATTTCCGCCAATTAACATCTTTGAATATTGTCAAAAACACTATTTTCAGCGACTGTTTACCCACCGTTGTCATGGCAGTATGTACGCCGTGTGCATCACCCGAAAGCGATCGTACGCTAAATAGCATTCGGAATCGTTCAGGTATGAACCTTTTCGAGATAAAAAGTTCATAAGGGATGTGCAGATGTGCACTTTCGCGATTTGGTAAGCTGTGTTCTGATTGGTCAATCTCAAAGGTTACCTGATGCGACCTCCCATAAGGTTTAGTTAGACTCAGTGGTGGAGTGTAACGAAAAGTACTGAGGATATGTTTACTTAGACTACACTTATTGGGACTCAAGGAATAATATGGTTTAGACAAAGTGCTGGGTTGTAAAGCTGAGGATAAATGTACGAATGGGACCGAGATTTTATATTGGTATTTACAACTTGCCAGATTAAGACAGATGTATTGCATCTAGTGCTTGCATAAGGTGGACTGGGACACATAGTCACAGTACTTTGTCCAAGTTTACTACATGTTGCAGTACCTACAACTAGGTGTATGAATGCATTATTGTGGCCACCATCTGGTCATATACAAACAGATTCATGGGTTAAGTGCAAGGGTTGTGCACTTAAGGTTTTTACACCCAGTCACAGGTAGACTCGATCCTCACACCTCAACCTCTGGATCCCTAGCCTGGTGCCTTAGCCAGCTCGCCCACCATGACCCTGCTGTCCATAACTAGACAAAGCATTTCAAATCTCCCCAAACACCCTTTTCTCACTTCAACTTAGGAATACTAAGTAACACATTTTAATATATTTACAAACAAATCGATGAGTTCACTTTAGCATAAATCTCTAAGATTGGACAATACCAACCATTTTCAAATTTATAGAGTTCAAGTTTGCATGTAATTTTGAAAAAAATATATTTGAAGTATATTTGAAGGCTCATCAAGACGGTGATGCATTTCCCTGTCTGACTGGCTACAGATAGAAAGTGCACAAAGGGAACAAGTTGACCCTATCATGCTAGCCGGCTTCTCGGTGACAAGGCCACCATCTTTGTGCATCTTTGTTTGGTCGATCTGGTTTCTTCTGCTGACTGACAGAGAGTAATCTGCATAATGTCAAGTCCACAGCCTCTCTGTGTCCTGTCACAAGCAGCTAACAAAGGCAATCAACGAGAAACAGTTGGCTTGCATTGGTCTGATGGAACTTGACTTGCTGCATATCCTACAGCAGGGAAACCGCAGCAGATGCATTGCTACAAGGGCTGTTGGGGGGATTTGAGACAAGGGATGTGATATGCCGTATCGCTCTACAGCAAGGAAACAATCATAGATACAGTGCTAAAAGTGCTGTGGAGGGATTTGAAATACAAGGGATGTGATACACTGTTTATATTCCCATATTAGGGAAATAACCACAGGTGGTGTTGCAGGGTTTGAGATACAAGGGGTGTGATACACTGTTTACTCATATATCACTGCATAAGGGACACCCGGAACTGTGATGCAAGAAGTGTGATACACTGCTTATCTCTACAGCTGGGAAGCTACATCTTAGGCACAACGCCTCCAAGGGGGGTTGATAACCACATCATTTTCCCTACTGCCTAGCTCTCTTGATCCTCCTCCCACCATACCACAATGCTAAAGCCCTGAATGAAGCTCAGTTCATCTGATTCTCCCAGCTCACTGGAGCTCCTTTTTAATTTAAGTGGGTGTATTTCTTACTATCAATAGTTTATGTATTTCATCGACTAAGCACTAGTCCATGATTTAAGATACATGAATGAGATCTGTTACACATGCCTTTCATTCCCAGGGAGAAAAGCATGTGTAATATAAGAAGTGTGATATGCTGTATATCTCTACAGCAGGGAAACCTATCTCAGGGACACCTCTACATGGGTTGATAGTGGGGATTTCTAAATAAATGAAGTGTGATATGCTGTATATCTCTACATCAGGGAAACCCATTTCAGGAACACCTGTACAAGGGTTTATTTACACAGAATATCCATGCAGCAGGTATGTCAAGTTAGAAGCGTATTACTTATGGACACCCGTCACTTTCCAAAACACCATCGCGGAGACACTATCAAGAGGGGAACACCACTCTCTCAATGTATTTAGAAAATCATGAAGATGTACCATGTATCATGTTCTTAATACGCATAGTCTACTTCACTGACCCTACTCAGCTATTGTGAATATCCTTGGACAAAGGTACAAGAACATAAACATGATAAACAAGACATTTCTGTGTACTCTTCTGATAATGATATATCCTTAACTGGCACAAGCGCCTATACCTAAAGTGTCTCAACACAAAACTGTATCCCCACATCAACACATCAAAGAACTGCTGTCATCACAGATGTTTGAGCATAGCCTTCCTGGAGACACTAGCAGGCTCTGAGTGAGGGTATCCCATTTCATAACACCAGTTTACAACCTATAAGATGTCTGGCAGATGGGAAGGCCAGCTAATGAGAGCTACATGCTGTCCGTTCTACCTCCTATTCTCAGTCTTTCAGCCTAATTTACCAGTGAAAATTAGCTTCCCTAAGGGTTTAATGAGAGGAAAATTCTTGTGTTCTATAATAACTTCACATAAACTTCAGGATGGATTTGAGCAGCGTTTTATGCTAGCCAGATTATCTGACACTAGTAAGTGGTAGTCTATAGTAAGTGGATGAGTGAGTGAGCGAGCCAGCTAGTACAGTTTTATGCCTCTTTTAGCACTATCCAGCAATATCAAAGTGGGGGACACCAGAAATGGGCTTCAGATATTGTACCCATGATGGGAATTGAACCTGGGTCCTGAGCATGACAAGGGAACACTTTAACCACTAGGCTATCCTACACCCCCAGTAAGTGGATGTATTTACTGGGTGCATCAAGTGACATCAACATTTCAGTGAGTTACTGATGCAGAACTCCAACCAAAATCACATCAGTTATCAGTTGTCTTGGTTCAGCATGACAATATTTCATGCATCATTTGGAAAATTCTCTTTTCTGTGGTTAAAGTTGTAGCATTAAGCATATACTAGGGTTAATGTACGGAAGTGTCAAAATTGTGTCAGCTGTGCAACACTGCATTCTATACAATTTTGTAAAGTTACATATTTACGGTGGATGGACCTCCATGTTGTATTTGCAGGGCCAAACACCAGTTGTCATTAAAGTCATCATTAAACACTGATGTGATAAACACCATCACTTGATTTCATACATTGTACAGACACTGCTTCCTTGTCTGAAAATCTAGATGTGTTGAAAATCTTTAAACACATCACTCATATTTCTATGACAGAACACATCCACCTTATCAGTGTCAACAGGGAAAGCATAATGGTACATTTAGTCATCAAACTTGAACCTTGGCTTCCAGCGCAACAGGGCCTGTCACAGATGCTGTGACATTATCCTGGTTCTGCATCCTTCATCTGTCTACAGGGAAGCAGCATCTTCCCATCCCACGCTGTATCTGTCATTCATTCTAATTATCTAGACCTGTTATTCCCAGAGTTGCTTAGTTGACAGTCAACAGCCTTGCGCTAGCTTCAGCTCAGGAGTAATTTACCTTCCTTACTCATAAGGTCTATGGATCTTACCACATAAAAAAATGACTGATAAAACTAATAACCGTATAAATACACTGCAATAAACCACAGCCGGATTGATACTAAAGGTGATAACCAATCGTATACAATGCTGCTAATGTTTGTGAATATCAGATTTTTGTCAGTCTGGCATATCCCTACCAGGGCTGTAGATAGAGCAACATTTGTAAAACATATATGCTCTTGTTAGTGGTCTGTATTTAACATGTTAAACCTGCAAAATATATTGGACAACATGTAACCTGACTGATTCAGATGTATTCATCCTGTAATGCAAAGAGCAAAAGGTTTGCTGTGTACAGAAAATTTCACATAAGTCCCCTCAGAAAATATGTATGGCCTCCAGATTCCTATCTGAAGAATGTTCTTTTTTGTCAATTAGTTCTCAGACATGTTAAATTTTCAGTTGTACAATACCGCTCTCAACCCTTAATCACGCTAAGGTATATCATGTTTGATGCTAGTCTGCCACATTGACTCTGAAAGAAATCCAAGAAGGACCATTCAATTTAGAATATGTGATACGTCCAGATTTCCACTGTTTCTGAAACCGCCTTATGCTTGGATCACTACACTTTGAAATGAATTATTGATGGAAATGGGACATCAACAAATGATGTTGCCTACCAACTGATTGGTGTTTCGAAGGAACTGTGGTACAGAAATAATTGAAGAGTGATTTATATTCACTGTAATGGAGAAGATATCCAAAGCATGTCTGACATGACAAAACATGCTGGATAACCTGATAACATGACACGAGATTTACACATGTTTGTTCAATGGTGCTTTTCAAATTTGTGGTAAGCCTCTTCTTATCAAGTGAGGCTGACAGGAAGCCTTGTATCACCTAAACATTATTAACACAACCGTTTCCTCTGCCCTAGAATCAGTTGGATGAAATTATGAAATGTAGTTCAAAATATTGTGACATGTCAGCTTGAAAATAACAGCACAGAGTGAGGCAGGTGACAGATATTTGCCTCTTTGGACAAAAGCAAGGGCAGGGTACTTGCAAACAAAGTATTTATAAAATCAGGGCAAATCTATGATTTGGAAATATAATCAACAGATCCTTGCTTGGCAAAGGGCCACAACTCTGCTTAATAAACTGCCATGCTTTTCTGAAAACATTTTATCTTATGTACTACCTTATGTTACTCCATTCATTACAGCATGTCTGAACAGCCTCTTTTCTACTATCACATCCTCTACAACATCAAGCAACTGCAACACTTAAAAACAGATCAATATGCCAAGCACCAAAAACAAGGAATACTCTGTTGTTCTAACTCAAAGACTGCAAACACTGACTCTTCCATGTGCTAAAAAACCAACTCAGATACACCAAACATGCTCTCCCATCAACAAACTCTACATCAAAATATAACGTTTATGATAAAAACTGGGGTTTGAACTGTCACTAATCCCAATAAGAATGGGCATGAGTGAAAATACTGAGCGTATAAACACTGATAAATGGTTGTGCATCTGTTCCATGGCAAGGTCATGTGTCTAAAAAAAGTAGTTGCAGCAGCAAATGCGAGTCATCAAACAGCCTCCTCTGTCAGGCACATTGACAAACTGAGGCCAGGAATTCCTAGATCAATACAGCATTGAGGCACAGGAATTAGAGGAATCATGAAATGTGCTCTGCTGCAGACAGGTTCCATCCAAGCTGAGCAGTGGTCCGAGATTCAACTTCAGTGGCAGAGTGGGAGACAGCGCCAACAGAAGATTGATCAGACATGATGGAATGGTGTCCTTCTCTTTTGTGTGGTGCACGCTGGAATACATCTTTAACACTAGTAACACAGATAGTGCGAAGTAGGATGTGATTCCAACATTACGTTTCCTTGTTTACAAATAACATGGTTAATCTGAAATGTTCATTTCATCAGTTCCAGATCCTCCAATCTGTCAATGACAAAGTATATTATTGTCATGGTAACAACAGCCTGAAGGTAGATGAGTCTCCTCCAATAAACCGATGGTTGGTAGCATGAGTAACAATTCCCATGGCTGAAGCATGATTACACAGATAGACATGTCTCACGGAGTAGGAACCAATTATCAAGCTTTGCTAACAACATTTGAAATCTACTGGCACAGGTATTCCATGAAGGAATAAAGCAGAACCATGACAAACAAGGACAAATACTGTAGTGATGTACCACTATATTTAAGGACATTCATGTGTTTAAGCCAAATCGTGTACTACACTGAATATCACAGGTCATTAATGACAAGCCCAAAAACAAAAATGTATTTCAAATTGGCATGAAAAGAAAAAAAAACTAAACAGGTGTTTCTTGATCCATAAATAGTGACATACCTGCTACTTAGAAATGTGCCCTTTCATATCTTCCTTGTATTATTTGCACAATTGTATATGCACCCTTTTATCTGAGTGTGCATAACTGTACAATCCCGCATGTACCTTACTGTCTGTTTAAAATTGCACAATTCTGCATTTAAAACTTCAACAAAAAAAACTGTTTGAGCAGGATACAGAACATCAAAGTCAACTACTGATGAATACAAAACAAATCTAAAAATATTTATCATTAAACATGACAAAAAAGTATACTGAAGATAAACCAGACATTCAAGGTTTCCTCCGGTTTACTGTCCTTGTCAATGACACAGAATCAATAGTTGACAGTCTGATACAATACCAAGTTCCAGACAGAGTCCGACTGTCGCATGAAACATTAACAACCTTTATTAGTAACAAGGAGCTAGTGTATGGACAGCCATGGATTCATTACATGCTAAAACAGGTTTTGCTGCATTTCCTGAGACATTATGCAAACACAAAGAGGAGCCTCAGCATATTCACATATAATTACAAGCACCTGCTGCTTCTATGACTAGCCATTGAAAACATTAATGAACACTTACTCTATCAGTGTGTGATGATTATGTCAAACTATTAGAGATCAAACATTCTGGAACAATCAATTCAGAACAGTGATGTCAGATCTAACCACTTCCTAAATCTTCTCAAAGATGTTAAACAATCTGAAGCCAAAGCAGACTTATACGTCAAATCCTTGGATTACAAAGAGGCTTGCATTACAAAGACTGTACATGCCTTAAACATTGTTGGAAAGACCACATCATTCATACATTTAACATCATTGTTGTGGGTTTCCTATTCCAGATGCACAATAACCTCTTCACATCAACCAACATATCTATTATAACACTGCAATCATGGCTCACAGACCAAGCTTTCGATACATTTTAACATGCGTATATCAAGTGGCCAAGTAATTGTGAAACTGCAACCTTGGGACTGATTTCAGAAACAGATGTCAATATTAACATTAAAAGGATGGATATAGGAGTGTGGCTTCTTTGCAGCAACAAGACTCTGACCATCAGTACCTGACATCTCAGTTTCCAATGTTCTTTTCTGTTTCTGTTATAAAGAGTCAGACAGAATGGTTTTACACCATTCTTAGCATAATTCAGCAAAATCATGGCAGATGCCACCTGCTATGGATACCCAAGGTGGTGAACTGAACCTGAATCTTTGATGCGACAAGTGAACATTGTAACTTGTTGGCTGCAAAACTGCCTCGTGATATACATGACAATGCAGACAATAAGACTTTCAACCCTCCATCACACTAATCCAAAGTCAACATGAACCTGAACATGACACACCTTCTAATCTGTACTGAGCACAGCGCATACACCCTGAGTGTGTGTGTGTGAGGACATTTGCACACCTCTGCCTCCCTACAGTAGGCAATCTACACCCTGGTGTGAAAGGAGGAAAGATTCCCCATGCTTCACAAGAAATATATTGATGTTCTGTCTCCCAAACTCTACAGTGTGTAAAAACATGTGAAACAGATCAATATCGCACTAGAATGTTGGTTCTTGCTTACTATGTAGAGCAGAAAGAGCTCTACTACTCTGCTCCCAGTCTACTCTCCTTTGTCCCGGCTGTAATTACAACACGTACATTGTCTACAGGAACATCTGGCGCTGCTGATTCACTGTCTGTCATAGATACATACGCAACAAGCTTGAACAACACCACTGTCACATTCATGTCAAAACATAACTGCTACAGGTCCCTTGACCTGCTTCAATGCAATCTTACAGAACATGTACAAAATTTTGGTCATTAATATATTAAAAAGCACAATTTTCAGAAAGAAGCTTATTTTCTTATTAATATATTTCAAAGTCTTGGGTAGCAATCATATTAATAGGAACATTTTTCCGGAACAGAATCAATAGTGACATTTTCCATGTGCTGTTAGTGTTGATCATCCATATTACAAATGTAAAACATAAATGACTAACTGACACTGCATTTAAAAATGGAAATCCTTCATCTCAAGTTAGATTTATGGAACAGTATAATACATATGTCCTGTCCTTGAGAGTAGTCCCTGCCCACTTTATTACAATAACTGAGGACAGGTTTATGTGACATATAATTCCCAATATAAATAATTTACTCCAATTTATCACCAATACTCATGGTCTACTCATGACATGATGACAAAACTAACCATTGACAGGTGCCCTCCTTGTTCTCATGTTCCCTGATCAATGTAAAGACTAAATCACATAATCACAGCACTTATCTTGCAGGTTTTCTCTGTAAAGGTTCCTTTCACTACCTTTTATATCAAGACTTGATGGTCCTGAGTGATGTTTGTCATAAAGCAGATCTAGAAAGCTAGTTTTCTACCACTGATGATTAGTGTAATACAAGCATGCTTCCTCTTAACTGTATCAGCATAATCGTTTACAACATGTACAAGCCATTAATTTCATTAAACAGGTTCTTGCTGATGAAAACAGCTTGCTTTTATGTTGTTCCTGAGATTGATCACATGAATCTGGCCCCCATGTGAAAGTGATCTCGGTGCATATTCCTGAAGCAAATTTATTATGAGAAAATGAAGCCTTTGGGATTAACGTGACACCAGTAACCTGTGAAACATTATTCTTCGTCTCTTCACATTGGGGGGCTTATCTAAAGCCAGCTGCCCACTGGGAGGCTTTCACCAAGAAACAATACAAAATGACAACAATCTTGTTCGATAAAGAAACATACTTAATGATACTCAATATGAGACTTTACCAGGAAACACATCACTGTGGCTTGTATTCAAGTTGGCATTGCTACCTTCCTTATTTCATGGATCATGGATATGATGGCTTCAGATTTTGAAATGTTGGAACATTATGAGGTTTGCCTGTTAACACTTACATAGTTTAATCACATTCCTACACAGACTGTTTTGACCTTCACTCTAGCTATGGGAAAGGGATCGGGTAGCCTTGTGTTTATGCCTTTACTTGTCACAGTGAGAACCAAGGTGGGATTCCCCACACTGGTACAAAGTGTCCCCTGTTGTATCATTTTTGGAATACTGCTGACAACAGTGTAAAACCAAACTCACTCAAATTAGTTATGACCCTATGTATTTTTTCAAATACGATACAGTGTGAAGGAATGAGAAACTGTCTGCATCATTCCATAAGAGACATCAAATATATCACTTGCTTCAAAGGAATTTCTTTGAGATGGACCGATGCTGAAGGATGAGGAAAAACAGGGATTTGTTCAATGGTTACAATCTTTTTGTCAACAGACACTGAATGTCCATTGGTAAAGCATACACCATTACCATTCAAATGATTATGAAAGCCATTATAAAAACGATAGTCACCACATTATCTCAGGAAGCTAATCAAATGTAAGTTCAGCAGGTTATCAAATATAGTGATTCAGTGATTGTCTTGTTTTCAAGTTCCATATTCACAACTGACATTCAAACTCAAATTTACGAAGACATGAAAATGGATTGAAAAACAATGTTATTTCTTAGTTTGCAGTTTACCTCAATTGCATGAACATGTTTCAGTCAGATAATTCTTGCTGTTCACTTGTCAAAAACAAATTTTCAACAAAGCAATTGTGAGCTTTTACCACTGAAGGATCTTTCATAATTGTTACTTAAAATAATCCTACTCCTAGATAAAATGCCACAAAATACCATCGAAATGGTCACAAACAAAACATGGTTTGGAGGGTTTGGAGGTTACCATTCTCATACATATACCAACACCCTACTAACATGAGCATCAGTTTGACAAACATGCAATCCAAATAGTTGTTGATAGATCATATCGATTACATCAATGAACAGACTTCTGTACTGAATTCAATTGAGATGAAAACAAAAATACACCCCATGGTGAATTAGTTGTTTACTTTTCAAGCAGTGATCTGCAGTTTTGATAAAAAAGCATATAATTTGGTCTAGCCTGAATAAAAGTTGCAGTGTAACATTCTTCTAATTCTTCATATGTTCACCAACATTTAATGTGATAATTTTATCACCAGCAGTACCATGTTCACCATAATTTAAAACAGTCAGCCAAATCAGGTTTTGACTTCGATCTGTTGAGATTAACCTTTTCTTCATTTTCTTGTTTCCTGGTGTTCGTCATGTTTAATGTAATGTAATGTAATGTAATGTAATGTAATGTAATGTAATGTAATGTAATGTAATGTAATGTAGTGTAGTGTACTGTACTGTACTGTACTGTAACAAGCCATATATCACATTACACCCCCATCCCACCTTTCTTCATGGAAAACTCTTTAACAGTCATTTTGGGGACATGTTCCATCATCTTACGGCACTAATGTTGAAAAAACTAGTCACGATGTCACACACCATACAATTTTTATACTTTATGCATGTGGACCTAGTGTTTTGTAAATAACTCTTCATCCAATGATCCAATCGATCTCAAATTTTGCAAGTGGATGTCAGACAACCTAATCACATTGTAAATCACAGATTTTATGTCTTTGTATGAAACAATCTTTGTAACTGTCAACAAAATAAACAGCTTGTAGCAGTGGCAGTGTTGGGTCAGAAAGGTCAACGTTTGTCAATGTAGGTCAGCTCTGCACATGACAGGTATCCAGAGGTGTCACAGGTTCATTTCCAACAAATAGCCAGTGAATGACATCTCTGATGACCCTGATGTCAAAAGAATCTAACCTTGGATGCCTACCTTTCTGTACAAGGTTTTGTTACTGGTTGTTGGTTTATTTCTTGAACTGCACATGCATTTATCTTTTTGACCCAAAACTGCTGCTGTCACAGGTCACTGGCTCCCTGCCTCTTCAAGCTGTCAGCATTCTGCTGTTTATTGACAGTTACATAGACAGATTTTGTCATACAAATGCATAAAGTCAGTGATGTACAATGTGATTAGGTTATCTGAGGAAACATCCACTTGCAAAGGTTGAGATCAACTGGATCATTGAATGAAGAGTTATTTACAAAAAAAAAAAAAAAAAAAAAAAAAAAATGGGTCCACATGCATTTCATGCCAAACTATACATTTTTAATCCTACCTGTCCCTACCACCATTCAATCATCCTGATTTTAGAGGATGTATTCATCAGTTGCAACAAATGAAACAAAATACAAATGTATTAATTAAGGGTAGATATAACAATAACCATGACTTTGTTACAGTACAACAGGTTGACAGGAAACAACATCTAAGTCTTATGGCCTCAAGGAGATAATCTGTCAGACCGTGATCAGACAACTTTGAACTTCAAGACTCTGGCTTGTACCAGATCTGGCATCTGAACTCTTTCCTGTTTACCTAAACTCTTAAAAGCTTGCCCAGGTCAAATTTAATGTCCAATTCACTGGAAAGGGGCACCTGCAAAAGATCCTGACCTATTGCTGTTTAAGCTAGTACCTGTGCTTCTATACACATCATCAAGCACATCACTAACACTGAAAATCACCTGCCATTAAACATACTGCTTAGAAGTGACTGTAGAAATTGTTGTCTTATTAGAGGACAGAACAAAGAGGACAATTTAACTTAAGGAAAACCAAAGCAATATTGATTTATGACCATTTCTTGTCTGCATATCACACTAATCACGTGACTGCCATTATATTTATCCACAAATGAATGGCTAAGGTTTGTCTGTGAAATGAACATATTGTGTTTGGAGATTATCATGCTACTCTATCAATATTGTGAAATGGCAGTTGTTGAACAGGTACTGAAGAAGGGTGGGGCACACTTTGTGTGAATCATCAAAAAGCCAATTCATTAACGAACATTGTGTCATATTTAGGTCATGTGTGAAATCAGACTCCATATTTCTGATTATATGTTCCCAGACTTCTGTTTGGTGGAGTGATAATTTAAACTGCTTCATTGTAAGGCCTAACATTATTAAACATTGTCATTTCTAAAAAGAATCCCCTTTCACAAGCAGAAAAATTCTAAAGGCCAATGTAACTAATAATATTTCATGCTATGGAATAAAACATTCCTGGGCTGCTGATTTTATTTACTTTCACATTTAAACAGTCGATAATCAGTATTACAATGGTTGGTGTACAGGTGTTTGTGACATTGTACAAAGTCTCGTGAATGACACAATTCAAACCTTATTATATAAAGCATTTAAGTATAATTCATATTTGTGTATATACGTTACCTGTGATGTTATTTTGGTTTGTGGCTTTGATTACGAGCTGAATGCTCCGCTGAGTATCGTCTTCATAATCAAATGTTCTACCAGGTTTCAGTCTGACGTTTCCAGATGTCCTATCCACAGTGAACATATCAACCGTGGAAGAAACAATCTCAAATAAATGGGGACCAGTAACCTCTGTATTTAGTTGGAAAATTGGTTCGGTAAAAGTGGCATTTTCGGCGATGGTCCTTTGAATATTCACTGGTGCAGCGCGCTTCACTCGTTCGTGAAATGGTCGGGATCTGGCATGGCGATGGTGTGTCAAATAACTGCTTGTTTCGGAATTGAAATCCACATCTTGCATATATATTATATTGTGGTCCTGCGAACGTAATCCATGGACTGAGCTCACAAAGACCAGAAAGGAATGTAGGAGAAACGCCGCTTTGCAGACGCATCGGTTCATGGAAGCCGCCATGTTTGTCAAGGTGAGCGACCCTCCGAGAAAACGAGATCGGTGTTTCCAATTAAAAAAATCTATAAGATTCACAACCTTTAGCAACAAAAAACCTCACACATGGTCAGTAGTTAGCGTGGATATGCCAGCATCCACTGACGAACACACATGTAATTTCACAATCTTGGTTTAAACGGTTGAGGTTTTCTCCTTTGAATCGAAAATTAGAATATCCAGACGAGTCGAGGTATCCCCTCCGCTTCGCACTTTGTCTAGCGTTATCCCAACGTACAATAATCCACCGATTTCCGAATATCCATTCACCTCTTCCCAATCACTGTCCTTTCTTCGTGTGGTGATTCGGATCTATCTACCTTTCTCACTCCATTACTCACTCTCCTGTTATCTGTCCTCTGCTTCCTGTTCGTATGTAGCGGAGGGAATGTGATGGCTATTCCCTTCCCCTCCCTCTTCGTGTGCTAACAGCGATTTGAGCAAAGCAATCTGTTTTGAGGCGCACTGTAACACACGAGGCTAGAAGAAAGTATATGCGTTTAGGATGATGATAAAACTAACATATATATGTATGTTGCAAACGTTTTTGGATCTGAAAGACTTCACCGACCGCACGGTGCAGGAGGGGGGTAACAGTAACAGCCCATTTTGTAAATATTTCTCTTCAACCAATGCGGGCGTGGGCAGTCTGATGTCATGCGCACCTTTGATGTGACATACCTGTGCGATTACTCTTTCGAAATGGAAGTAAAAAATAATCGAACTTGTAAGAACAGAGAGTAGTGACACCTTCACGAACGTAATTTACAATTGTGATTTTGTTTTTTGTATATATTTAATATTATCGTTAAATGAAAGTGACTGTAAGCAATGACACCTGTAAGCTTGAAAAACAAGATGGCGTCATTTTCCATTTATGGGAAATTAGGGCACGACGCTTTGAAAGGTGAAATAATGAACCGGCGACATTTTCAACGTGCAATGAATCAGCACACACATTGACAGAATTCATGCTCAATCGATATGCCTGTTTTATTATTGGTTAGACTTGGATGTTGTAACGAACCTGTTTGGGTGTGTAGATAGCAATCAAAACCAGGGATAGATTTAGCGACATACTTGGTTTACCTTGAGTATTGAATGTAAATTATGAAGTTTGCTTTGTGATTTTTGTCAAATGTTTTGTTGTTGTTTGACAAGGGAATCTTCAAAAAAGGAACGACATGTGTTTGTCTTAGTCATTGAGCTATAATTGAAACAAAGCATTGTTTAAAACTGACAATTTTGTGTAAAACACAAGCATTTGACGAATACATTAAAATAAACATACAATACGTCTAAAGATATTGGGCCGTATCGTTTACACTCCCGAGGTTATGTAAATAAAGATGAAAAGAATAAAATAGTAAAATAAAATATATATCAATAGCTTTTTTTATACTCATGTTGCATTTATCGGGGTCAGTTGACTATTAATTCATATTCTTTAATGCCATAATCGAATGCTGAAATTGCGATCTGTTGATTATTTGGTCGAATTTATTTATTTATTTATTTATTTATTTATTTATTTATTTATTTATTTATTTATTTATTTATTTATTTCGCTTTAGGTATCTCGCGTAAGTAAAATTGACTGACAAACATTCAGTTTGTAAAGTCAGTAACGTAAGTTTGACTATCAGAAATACTGGCTGATATGACCGAGTGATTTTCGCTTCTAACGCTAATTATTTGTTCTAATCTGAATGTACAGAAATATTATTTAGCAGTTTTAATTATATCATTACTATAGTACCAACATAATACTCACGATGCCACTTGTAGAGTATAGGGTCGATGTTTGGACAAGAGATGCCGAAAAAAATCGGTATTTGTTAGAAACGTTTACAAATATAACAATATTTAGACGTAAAACAAGGATCATTTACAGAAAAATCCGATTTTTATATTTATCGTTGTTTTACAGTTTCATCACAACACTTGAGGTAATGGGCGGCAGGATATTTAATATCTTCTGCGCGCATTTGGCTACCGTTTCAATAAACCATCTTTATGGTCGAGTGACCTGTTCCAATAAACATTCTTTACAGTCGGGTGCTCTCTGATTACACTCTGCTCACCATTAGTGCATTGATTTAGTTCTAACAGGAAGTCAAACTGCGAGAAAAGAAGACAGTCTGTAGCTAAACTGTGCTCTTTTGCACGTTTGCTTGATTCAAGCAGGGATAACCTACATGTTCTTCTATTCTCCTTGATTCAAGATACTTCCAATGACTCGAATTAGTTAACAGTTTCACATACGTCTTTATTGGGGGTATACAAATGACGAGGTGTCGTTGTAGAATTTACATTTTTGGACAACACATATTCTTATTTTAGCGTCCCGTTATATTTTCCATTTTTGTGTACTTTGTATCTTTTGAAGAATAGAATCATGATCATAAGAACTGATACACTGTTGACTTTAAACATATCCACGTTGCCAGATATAACAGCGTGCAGTGGGCTTGAAGTCATGTTTTAGGAGGCACGGGTGCCCCAGTTATCACACTTCCCCAGGTATCCAACAGAAAGCAGACGGTGTAAGTTTTGTCTATTACGTGTAATTGAGCATGCGTTCAAATTTTTGTGGTATGTCCTTGTCACGGTTATTAAAGACAAAATATCTACCATACATATCCTAATACATTTGAATTTAATTTGTTAATGAACACTAATAATACTAGTACTCTTCGCAAACTTGGCATGAATACCTACCATACTCTTAAACGTAAGGCCTGTTAACTGTATAGATGACTCGCGTATATCAGGTTAAGGTTTTATTACAATCCCCTCCTTATGCTAATCAAAGGACGATCACTACTAAGTAATTAGTGTTGATAACTGTTAATTATTGACTTGTTGATTACACGTGTGTGTATCTACTGAGATTTCAAAGCCAGTATACAGAAGGCCTGTACTTTGTATACAATCACGGAACACCATGAGGTAATGAAAGCGATGAGTCTAACGCCATGTAATTAACCAAGAGTGGTTTATATCAAGGGATCTAGAGAAGAACCAGTGTCATGTTACACATAACCTTGTACAAGGAAACAAATGACTGAATATGTTTGGCTTTACGCTGTCATTAGCAACATTCCAGCAATATCATGACGGGGACGCAAGAAATAAACTTCACACATTGTGCCCATGTAGGGAATAGAACCAGGGTCTTCAGCGTGACAGGTGAACGCCTTAACCACTAGGCTACCCCACCACCCAGAAGTTAAATGAAACCGTTGCATGCACTATATATTATTTGTTAACAAAACGACTGAGACGCAGTATCCTGGATGGACTGTTTGTTAATGGAACAGGTGGACATGTACACAGTATACATTGTGTGCACTGTTTGTTAATGGAACAGGTTGATATGCAGACAGTATACTATTTTTTAATTAATCATGTGGATATGCAAAATACATAATGCGCACTATTTGTGCAGATTTCACAAATGACTGTCATTAAAAGAACCATGGCAATTGCCAGACTGACATAAACTTGGTCTGTTTAAGGAAAATTGTTCCATCCTCATATATAACAAGAAGAAGGTCATCCCGTATGTATAAAGCTTACAGACATTCGTCAGTTAGAATTCATGCACGTATAGCGTATTTGTTCCCCTTCCCTCCCCTCACCAACACACACAAATGCATCTTCCTCACCCTGTTGAACACAATGACAGTAGTTTAACAGCAGAACAAAGCAGTACAGGGACTCTGAAATGGACTAATAATGGCAGTTGTGGATTGCCCTGCATCCATGCTCAGTGTCAAGATCAAGCCGTATGTGCCTTAATGTAAAGTACAAGACAAGACTCTAAGAAAACAACATCGAGTTGGTATAAACGTTCGTGGGGTCACCATCTTTGGATCGACCCCAGTCCATCTGTGCGTGCCCAGGGTCAAAGACAAGACAACAGATGCTATTAACAAATGTCTGGTCGTTGCTAGCACCAGGCGACAAGCTATTCATCAAGTAAAGACGACCTTTGTTACTAATATTGACATATAATTGATTGTTTCTGAAATATAATTATAAAGCCAAGTTAACAAGTTCAGAGATCCCGACCATCTGCGGACGGGTGATTTAAAATCTGAGACTGGTGTTCATGATTTCTACGAGGGACATGTATTGACCTTTCGTTGGCGATGTTATAGCCTAATGGTTAAAGCGTTGGCACGTTACGCTGAAGACTCGGGTTCAGCTCCCCACGGTGGTCTGGACATTGCATGTCATCGTACTCACATATCGTGTGACGCTGCTCAAAGCGTAGACTTGGCTGCAGGAAACATGTCTGTTTGTAGAAGTCCTCGTTACTGGTGGCTGACTACCCTCATAGGAGAAGGAACCAGTCCCACATATTCACACACTGTATAGTTTCAAGCTGAACAAGTTTCTCATACCATTGGTAATAGCTGATTGTGGTCATACTAGGTCGCAAAATCCTATTGATACCAGACCTTTAAGATGAACAGCACTCTAGAAGATGCAATACCCACGCATTTCTTGAAATTGATAACAGACCAGAACGATTACTCAAGTAAAAGTTGTACACGACAGCATAATGATAATTATTAGACAATGCGATATTTCCACAACGTCAGAGGTGCTAATGCAGTGTTCCCTTAATCAGCATAACATATCAACAAGACGCAATGAAATATCATGCATAGAAATATCAAATAGGATTCCTTATTTGAGAGGTATCAACCTTGTTATTTGTATGTACTCAGTAAGCACTGTGATAACGGCGAAACGTCGTGCTCATTGCAATAAAGAAGTTGACTATCCATAGAACTTGATTTTCCTTCATAAAGTAGGATTCATCAGCCATGTATTGACAGTTACCACATTGTAGTGCAGTTACTATAAAATGGGGTGGTGCTTCAGTGTGTGCGTTGGGTGAATGCTCGATGCAGTGTTCTGAGGGGATGGTGAGGTAATCTAGTCAAGGCGTTCGCCGTCACGCTGACGACTTGGGTTCGATTCAACACACAGATACAACACGGAAGCCAATTTTTAATACACAGGAACAATTCTAAAGAGCACACAACTATATTCACTCACTGCAGCTTTGAAACACCGGAAAAGAAGTAGCGCACCCCATATACACCAGACAGCACTTGGGTCTACTCTAGGATCCGCGCATTTAGGTCTATGCAATACGTGACCTGGCAGACTTCCATGTCATCGCCTGATCGCTATGACATATAGCTGTAATAACACTGACAGAGGCACAGAATGGCATTAATTCCCTCAGTGTAATAAACTATCAGAACATTAGGAAATAAGGTACCATCCTTCATTTAACTGTTTATCGCCACTGGCATTTAACAATGGACCCTAGGCTTTGTTTGCTTGGGCGGTAATGTCAATCGGTATAAACCGAATATAACATGCAATTCATGCCTTTTAGATATCCCTATTTCTACTTCAAATACCCATCTTAGTGCCAGAAGAACAACGTTATATTCTTTCTCGTCTGCTGGGCGCTTCATCACGTCTGCTTATCTTCCCGAGTTTCCCGCCTTAACGACTATCAGAGAACGTCATTAAGCGCAGAGGAAGGTATGCAATGATTGGCGGTTGAAATATACTCCTCCGAGGCCGATGCGATGAGCGTGCAGTGAATTGATCGTCTATTGAAGAACGTTAAAAACGTGATGCGTGTAGACAAGGTCGTACTGGAAATACAATGAACGGCTCAGAACGTCGATATTTGCCTGCAAGACTCGCTGCTAGGCCATTTAGTCATTATTGCTTGACGTCTCGACAACGTCTGATGCTGTGTACATGTTCAAGAATGCATGTTGACAGTCAGTGACATGTGCGGAGATTATGTTACCTAATCATGCAAGTGAATGCATGTTGTGAAAAATATGCATTGATGATGCCAAGTGATGATTGTATCGTTTCCTCATGCATGACTGAAAGGCGTAATTTCAGGCGATTGTTCTATAGGAGTTGCTATCCTCTCACGTTAATTTTCATTCACAGACAGCCGAACCACCAATTATGTGGCTCTTGAGATTCTTCAAAGACATATTAGTGTGGTAATACAAGACAAATCTTATGGATAACAATAGACTAACAACTAGTCTCTGAAATGAACATATTTTATTGAAATAAGTTCATAGTAAATAATATAATGTAATGAAATGGAACCCTGAGACTTCCTTCATTTTGCTAGGGGAACCTAGACTTGCCACATTTTCTAGACTTGGATGGGCTTTCTTGGATATATTTGCTTCAGGCTCTGTACGACAGACTAGGACAACAACTTCTTGGTGTATTTTCACCAACGTTTCTGGGCTAGTTCTTGTTATGTGGATGGCTCCGACGAAGGGGGACAAGAACTAGTCTACAAACGTTGGAAAATTAAACCAAGAAGTTGCCATGCATAAGATTTGTCTTGTATTATGTGACTCGATCTCATAATACAAACACTCTCTAACCAAAACAATCTCATTTGGCGGGCGTGATTTGAGTTGGGCTGCCATGACGCCGGTGTCATGGAGTTAGAACATACACAATACTCAAGTGTATGGCACCACATACGTATGAATAAATGTGTTTTAGTGTTATGCATGATTATATCTGTGACACTTTCCTGTGTTAGTATCTCCTAAGCCATATGGCCGGATGGTATACTTTCTTAACTGTTATTAGGCGTGACACTTTTTTTTTAGAAATGTGCACCACGTGACACTTACAAAATACTCTCTTATATTATCTTATCATTATGATCCAAGTTGTGCACTTAACAGGATACAATCCATTGACCCTTAATGTTAGTTCAGATAAAGTGGCGACAATTCAGGAGCGGTAGGATAGCCTTGTATTTAAATCATCCGGGTTCGATTCCACAGGTACAATACGTGAAGTCCGTTACTGGTGTCGCCCGTCCTGACATTGCTTGAAGATTGCTAAAAGCAGGGAAGAACTAAACTCACTGGCGACAATAACTACCACGGAAGCTCCACACAGGGCAGAATATCCGTGTGATTGCCAACACGCAGTTAACATGACCTGCAGTTGGAGATCCCTGTCCGATCCGTACAAATATGTTCAGAGTTTTTGACTGCACACCCTCACCATCAACAGATGCATGTTACACCAAACAAACATTTTTCACAACAGAATTATTTCAGGACATACTTTTCGTCAGGTTATTCCTTGTGCACACCGTGAACTTTCACAGAATGGCAACAGAATGGAAAACCCCATGCAAACAGATTGGACGTATCTGGACAATGGAGAATGTTTGTTTTTCATGCTGAACGAGTCACGTTTTCATGAATCATTTATTGCTTTATTGGGTGTACAGGTGGCGCAGTATGGCTGAATGTGCTGTTTACTGATCTTCCTCCTCGCCAGTAATCACTATATCTACTACTGGTGACAGTTCAAACCGGTATGTTCTGATTTCACGCCATGTCGACCGACACACTAATCCCTAACAGAATTTATGTATATGATAGACGACATGTCGCCTAATTAATTACTCTACTCCCCACGCCGCTCTTCCCTGTGCGGAGTTTTACGAAACCTTGCCTAATCCCTTCGACCGAGAATAGCCGTTGGCCTTCAGCATGCCCGTTGAGGTTGTAGAGTATCAGTTGTGATATGAATACGTCTAGACCGGAGTGTTTGCGCTGAACAAACACGTTTATCCAGTGCTCATGACAAGAAACAAAATGGTAACTAGGCTAAACTATATTTGTGGTATACCTGTTTCAAGGTATATCTCACCACAGATGTACCACAGACTGATCCGTTGTAGTTTTAATGTAATTAATCAGGTCTAGGCAAGACAAACCAACGGCTGATATCATGAGCAGCTGCACAGCCCGGGGTACAATGACGGTCCTGTTCCCAGCAATGGTTAACACTTACCACAAGCACGTAGTTTTTGCGATCGCTTAGCCCCCATTATTATCTTGGCAATTGTTGAAATAATAATACGTACTGAAAAAGCAAAAGAAACACAACCCTGGTTTTTGTCAAGTTTTAAAATAAAATGCATCAACATGAACATGTACTTTTATGAGATTTCATCTTTTGGAAAGTTGCGGGTTTTTTTCGCTGTCAGTATATATATGTTTTCTAATAGTTCTAAGTTAATATAAGAATTGTAGGAGACGTATTAGATGTATTTCAACGCGATCATGAAACAAGTCGTAAAGTAGTTTTTATTGCGCTTATATTATGTGTTGCGATCTATGAATATCACCTTGACCCTCAAATGATACTCGTTGCATAGGCTGGCACACATACTGAAATATGTTCATGAGGTCAAGGACAGTGTCATGTGTGTTTGCACGAGCCAAGTACATTATTTCATGCAGTGTTCAAGTGCATATGGGTAGCTTACCTCAAGGCTACTGCGGCGCCATGACAGTCGCAGATCTCAGCTTTAAATATCCGTAATCTTGAATGTTGTTGTCAACCAAACTGTGGTCACGCTATCAACCGTCGTTTTACTGTCTAAGGCTGTTTAATTAGTAGATCATTTTAATTAGTAGATCATCTCATCCTTGTTTCACGTTTATTGTCCCGTGTCCTTTTACATTATATTAATCTACATTAATTACTACTACAGTAGTAATACTGCATTAGGGACAATACATGTATATACCTTGATGACAGTTTTTAGCGTTACAAGCCCCTGTGATGTTAATCTCATACCGATCCTGGTGTGTTAGGGTTCCAGGTCAAATGAATCGCAGCCTTAGAACTACTTTGGCAAATCAGATTCTGTGTCCCCTTTCATTAAGTTTGGAATAATGATTGGTTCAGACGTCCGAGTGGTTTAAGGTGCCTCGAGGCACTGTTGAGAGTGTCTCTCGTCGCTCCTAGTTTGAAGACGTTTGAAGCCCCGATTATCAGAGCAGAATATAAGGTTTGCAGCACATGGCGGACTAACCAAGCGGTCAAAGCGTTCGGTCGTCCCGCCTCAGACCAGGGTTCTGGTCTGAGGCGCCAGAACATGGGTACAGTGTTAGGGTGTCCCCCGCCGTGACATTATTGGAATACTACCAAAAGTGGCGTACAATTAAAATCATTCACTTTCGGCACATACATGTGTTCAAACGTACACCGACTGTAAAATCAAGCACCCAGACGATCAAGATACCAATTCCGTTTTAGCTTTTTGCTGTTAGGCTTTAACTCCACATTCAGCAATATTCCAGGTACAACACGGCTTCAATAAACAAATCAGGACCAGACAGACCGGTGTTATTAGCAGTGGTCCACACCATGGGGGTACGTTGACACGCAGTGAATCAGCTGGTCTGTCATACACTCACTGAAACAAATGTAAGAGAGACCATGCAAGTCTAGGATATGTGGCTAGTATGTATTAGAACTTTTTCACTTGAAAATGAAGAAAGTCTCGGTGTTGCTTTTCATTATGTTTATTTTTGTTAATAATGAACTGTTTTTTTTCGGAAAAAATATGATCCATTCAGAGACTATAAGCTACGGGTAGTAGTTGTTGTTATTAAGAGTTTGTCGTCTATGAATCGGCGAACGAAGCCCGTCCATCGATGCAAAGGTTACTTTTGGCATATGGAGTGCAACGAGCAACAAACTTGACGGTTCGGCTATCTGTGTATGAAAAATTAACAAGAAACTACGATAAAACAATCGCAATTGTGCCTTGTATCATGAAACGATTTTCAATTTGGCATGATCAATGCATGTATTTCGCAAAATGCACTTGTTTGCATGATTAGGTAACATAATCTCCGCACTTCACTCACTGTCAACGTGCATTCTTGAGCAATGCACCAACCACTGACAAGAATCCTCGTGGGCCTAATGACACAAGGCTTGGTGCTCTAACTATGTGAACATTAAGCATAGAGAAGACCGATGCATGCAACACCCAGTGATACCCAAGCATTATCCTGGCGGTTCACACCAGTAATGGGCTTCACACATTGTACCCGTGTTTGGAGTCGAACCCGAGTCCTCGGCGTAATGAGCGATCGAACGCTTTAACCACAAGGCTATCCCACAGCCCCTTGTTGAAGTGAAACTGTTTTTGCATATTTCATCTTGACGCCTCCTAATAGGGACGCTTCATCAAGAAAAACACAAAGACGTTTATGTAAAAGAAAGATGTTTGCAATGTCAACACATGACCTTATTAAAAAATCAATCTTTTCAGCAAAAACTTTCTTGTCTTGATGAATATTGTCTGCAGAAGTCGATAAGGCATTTATGTACACATTTCGCGAGGATGTCATCATCCGCTGACGAGGATTCCATTAGGACATGTTTGGACGGAAACACTGAAAGGGCAACACTCTTACAGACCGATAATCCTCTTGTATTGTATTAGAGTCCCGAGGGGCTTGTAACTGTCATGGCAGCCAGTAAGATGTCTTGTACATCTTCTTATGTTGACACGGTGTCACTACCTGATCCCGAGGGAGCGTGATGGCCAGCGGGTGGACAATGCCGTCTGAGACCACTCACGCCCATTAATATATGAGTAATCATGCAGATCAACTGTTAGCTGCAACCGTTGACATGGATAACGATCCTTGACATGGATAACGATCCTTGACATGGATAACGACCCTTGACATGGATAACGATCCTTGACATGGATAACGATCCTTGACAGTTCTGTTAGGGCAGTCTAGTTGGATCAGGCCAACACTCATTCATAAACTTTAAAACACACATTTCACCTTGAAAGTTACCTGGTACAGAGACGTCACTTCACACGTCATATGTGCGTCACTTGTGGGTATTCATTGATGCTCTTTGGTTTTATGCTGCTTTTAGCGCAATATTCCACAGTAGGTAGGGGGGTGGGAGTTGGTGGTGGTGGTGGGAGGGGGGTATGTGTGGAACACTCACTCAGGCTTGTAATATGTATAGGTTAGTTTAACTTAATTTTATATTTCTTTGTTTTATTTTTGTGTATAATATCATTCTCATTTTAATTGACCCTGGTGTGAAAGTACAAGGGGAAGGCCGATCTTAATGATATTATTAATGCAGTCCATTGTGTGATATTCTTGTACATAGCAAAGGATTAATGCTAGGTTCGCTTGCTTGTTACATGTCATCGTATCTCAAAAGCACAGATAAATGCTCATGCTGTTGATCACTGGATTGGCTGGTCCAGCCTCGATTATTTACAGATTGCCGCCATGTAGTTGAAATATCGCTGAGTACCGCGTGGTCAGGGTTAACACATGCCACGTTATCCCAATTGCGTAGATCGATGCTCATGCTGTTCATCACTGACTGTCCAGTACAAACGTGATTGTTTACAGACTGCCGCCATGTAGCTGAAATATTGCTGAGTACGGCGTTAAACAACAAACAAAGAATATAAATCTCGTATCATCATTTAATAACAATTTCTTGTTTGTTTTCAGAACCGCTAAACAAGGGTGTATAGTTTCTTTTGTCCGATACTGTATGAAAACCAAAATTAAACCCCGTTAATTCCAACAATTTATGTGGAACCTTTTTACAGAACGGCTGACTGTTGAGAGAATTATGTTGAGGAATGTTTATAGCGTCATCTGAAACTAAATTACCTTATTGTTATCCTGTGATAAGACACAGAGTGGTCGTAAATAACAACACAAATAGTAGCCATAAACACCGTCGCCTCGAAACAAGGATATAGATTACACACAGGAACTAGGCGACAGGGACGACAGTAGAGGAGGTATGGCCTTTGCACGCCACAACAAATTTACCAGGATAATATGTGTATATTAAAGTTATTGTTCTTGTAATTAGCTAGTGTCGGGTACGACAGAGTTCGTCAAATCCGGAGTGACAGTACTGTAAAACATTTTTTCCGCGTAACAAGCCTACAATTTCTTGTTTATCATTTTAAATTTATTTTTGAAATTACAAGCACATAAACATTATTTATACTGCACAACATTGATTCAGCGATATAGAACAGGGCATGGATAACAAAAAGAACGGTCACACCAAAAGGTGTAACTTTGGGATTAAAAAAAGCGGATTCGAAACCGATTTGGCATGAAAAGAATATATAATAACGGTCGGTCGGTAGTGATAAATAGGAAATAAATTGCATTGTCGTTTAGAAAACAAAAACAAACAGACAGCTGTGCTGTAGTAAAGAAGCAACCTAATTAAAATCTTGCGTGCCGCTCTGTTATGCCTGATGTGTATGACGCGTGTGACAGCAGAGGTACGAATATTTACTTTGAAACGTTGCTTACACCTTAGAACTACGTGGGGTTTGGGTAAACAGATCCGATAAACTGTGATCATATTAATCACAGGATCAATACCATCTTCATATCACCAAAGTCATCTGAAACATCGTAAAATTATATCTCAGATACACGAAGCAGTTCGTGTCAGAAATTGGCGTTGGATTAGCAACGTTCTTGGCAACCCAAGAATGATTTGTTGTTGTTAATCATTGGCTCTGAATCATTAATCAAAGAGATGTATCTGAATATCCAAGAGATGAACAATTCCCTTTGAACATGACCCGTTATTGTCGTAGTCAATTGAGTTCTTGCTCGACACGAACGTTTCAAGAGTCTCACCAGTCTCTGTCTAATTCGATCACAGAGGATATTCTTCGAGGTAAAGAAGATTCATTTTCCCCGGTTTGTCGAACTCTGCCCTACATGCATGCAGTCTGTACAATGGACCAAGCACTAATCTAATACCACACAGCCCGACACTGAATTAAACATGTCTGAGCCCAGCTGGCTGTTCCAATGGTGTCAAGGCTCGTGGAATGCCATCAGATCTGATACGTTGTCATGGCGATGCACCTCCGTGGTTCAAAACTGGCCATTTATTTTATGACGGCCAAGAGATCTTGATTAAATTGTCCCTCTAACGGGTCGATGCGAAAATTCCTCTAGACAATGGGCGGAATGCACTAATTTCTGCTTGGCTTAATACCACAAATTGTAAATCATAATCTTGAAAACTGGCGTGAAGACGACACTGCATGTTTCGTAATGACGTCCGGCACTATACGACTTGTTACTATTGTTATGTTTACAATGAATGTCAAATTGTCGCTAGTGATTTATCTAAAATCAATAATCAATACATTCTAAAAAGACAAAACAACATACCGTCGTTTCAGTGACTGTGGCATGTACCCACGTTATAAAAGATTGTCCAGACAACATCGACAATTAATGTTTGCTAATCAAGGCCTGCGTTATTAATTCATAATACTCATAAACATCACAGATAGATTGGTCTTCAGCAATCTCGTACGACTAACAGCATCTGGTGGTCAGGTTCACTCACTTGGTTAACACATGCCATTTTATCCCAAATGTGTAGATCGATGCCCATGCTGTTGATCACCGGATTGTCCAGGACAGACTTGAGTTTTTACAGACCGCCGCCAAATAGCTGGAATACTGTCGTGTGCGGTGTTAGACAACAAACAAACATTAATTCATAGCGAACTAGGGAGGACATGATATACGTACGTCACGATACATGTCTACGTCAAGGCTTCATTTACCCAAACACGCACATCACTATTGCGAATATCCCCATTGTAATGTATAAGATTAGACAAAAAAATCTTGTTGGTGTTGGTGCTATTTCCAAACAACACGAAGGTACAATTTCAGTCACAAACACACAGAGTGAGTGAATTTTAGTTTACACCCCTTTCAGCAATATTCCTACAATATCACGGCGGGGGACACAAAAATTGGACCTCACACATTGTGCCCATTTTGGGAATCGAACCAGAGTCTTCGGTGAGACGAGAGAACGCCTTTACGACTAGACTACCTCTAGGCTCTTATAAACGGAATATAGACTCGAACTGATGAAAGCAGTCCATCAGTATACCAGTTGCATGATAAAATATCGACTCCAAGTTTAGTGAATCGCGAGTCAGTGAAACGGTGAAAGTAAATCCAAGTTTAGTGAATCGCGAGTCAGTGAAACGGTGAAAGTGAATCGCGAGTCAGTGAATCTGTGAATTAGTAGGTCTTATCCTTACGCTATTTACGGATCTCCGGACTAAAAATGAAATCATGCCAATTGTTGCAACTTCCGGGTTATCTGGGACCGCTCAAGCAAGGTTCCGGTACATGCAACATGGACAAACTTGTCCTGGACATCTGCCCATCTCTTCAGGCAATACGCGATTCCAGGTACAGCTGTACAAAAGTTTCACAACACCCAAGTGGAACATAAACCCAAGCTTGTTCGCATAAAGATATATAATAGAGCTTCGTCACTAGTCACTGGTGATTCTAGTGTTGAGAGACAAGTCACTGTTTTACGCCATCGACAACAGAGACACGTGATCTTCTCTACCGAGACCCAAATCAACACTGAGTACGGGGGAAAGCGTAACGTTATTTGTCCCATGGGGCAAGAGCCATACATCACTAAACATACACTGTTATCCAAGTGCTCCCTTGATACTCGCACGGTTAATAAGGTGCTAGATCCTCGTTGCCTACAAGTCAACTATTGCATATTCCTTGAGGTAATTGGAAATGTTTGTTTGAGTCTGTTAAGCTGGAATACCTTTGCCTGTGTCACTCTAACAGACAGGTTCAAGCATTGAAGAAGCATCCGATTCTAGTTACGAGTAGGAGAGTATTTGGTAAATCTTCCACAGATATCCCAAATATATCACATCGTTATTGGTCAGTGGATTTATAACAATGCCCAATATTATGTACATTCATGGGGGACGGGGGTAGCCTAGTGGTTAAAACGTTCGCTCGTCACACCGAAGACCCGGGTTCGAGCCCACTGGACGCAATGGATGAAACCCATTTCTGGTGTCCCCCTCAGTGATGTTGCTACAATACTACCGAAACCCGAAACCTAGAAAAAAGCTTCCTCTGATGAATATAAGAGAAAAATTACATTATATGAGTTCAATGTCACAAAATATTCTGACTTCAATGCTTCAAGCCCATTTTGTGTCCGTTGCTGTGATACTGCTAGTATATTTCGACATAAAACAAAACTCACTAACTCACTCTTTCTCAGTCGCTGAACCACAATTTTACAATCCGCGTAGGGAAGCCATGCAAGGTCCTTGATGAAACACATTTAGATTTTGCTTTGGGTTCTAAATATCCCATCTGACTGAGGATTCTTTTCAATTTACAAGGGTAAGGGAACGTTACTCTAGATTTACCGATCCAAACAATAATCCCACCGGGATACAGCACAAATATACAGACTGTTAAATAACTTTAAATGCAGTAAAACTAATGGTTGAAAATTACACGTTTCACACGTTTTGCTTTTAACCAATCTAATTTCTGTCCCTTGAGGTAATGCATTTGATAAGTTTACAACGAAATCAGGATGATTTTAACGGAACATTTACAAGTGATAAGGATTTACGATTTGCTTGTGTCGGGAGAGCTGAAATTCATCTGAAATCTATGAAAAAATTTACTCGTTTCGAAAAGAATATATAATGAGTTCAGATAGTAGGGTGAAGTCGGGGACGTACAAGGAGTTTATTTTAGGACGCTTAATGCCATCCGGCTTTCCTCATCCAAAATATCTTCACAGTAGGTCGAGCGTCGTGATACCTTGCAAAGTATATACCATGATCGACCAGGGAGTCAAAGGGTTGCTCTCAATATTCCACATCGCTTAAGGACAAACGTCCGTATTTACTCTTCAAAACAGACCCTGCAGCCAGTTAAAGATCAATGCTTTGTAGAACCGCCCGCGGTGCAAAGCTTTGCGGGGACCCTTTCCAGTGACTTGCAGCAAGCGATCGGATTCCACTGCCTCCTAAAGAGTCAGAAACGTCTAAAGGTCGACTGAAGATGTTAGAGACTTTTTCTGCTCCCCAAGGTCACAGTGGATGTGTTTCAGCTAGCATGTGCATCCCCGGTGCGGAGGAACTGGTTTTAGAGGAGTTTGAGGTTTTGGACGTTTTTGCTGAGTCAGATAAAGCGGAACACCGCGGGATGGTCTTGTCAGCAGGAATCTGCAGGTGTTAAACAAACACAGCCTGTTTTGATCTATCTGTGCAGGCAGAGGAACAGCTAGTGCAGGTGTGGGTGATACGTTTGTACGGCAAATTAATACGAAATGGAGAATCATGGTGATACGTTTAAGCCCTCTATACTCATGATACCGCACCCCTTCTCAAATACAAGTTGGACGAAAAATTTAACTCGGCTTAAATGGAGGTTTGAATGTCTGCTTAATGGAGCGGCCATTAAGATCTAACGATTCGAGGTTATGTTACACTCAATTGTAAGTCACATTACGAGCTGGAGATTAATGTGGAAGAAAACCCCTACATTACAAATACTCAAAAAAAAAAAAAAAAAAAAAAAAAAAAAAAATCTGAGGTAGTGTATTCAACTCGTTATCAGCATTGTGATGTTGATATTATTTATTATGATCATGACTAATTACGATGAAGAGAAACAAGTTCAATACATTGTGATTACTATTTTTATTTTCTGTCATAAGTTGAACAGTGAAGTAGCCTCATGGGCAAAGCTCTTAAATTCTAAGAGATATGTTCGATTCCCCACCATGCGTGAAGACTAAGTTTATTGACTCTTGGCATCGTATTGCTGGAATAATGCTAAAACGGCGTAAAACTGTTCTCACGCACACTTATATAAGGACACAGCTAAAGATACAGTTAAAACTCCCCGTAATTACTTATAGAAGACACCAGCTGTTCCCAAAACTGACACGCATCTATGCTCCACAAAACACACCCTGACTGAAGGTCAGGAAAGGCGCCCTTTATAAAGTGCACGTGTATATGTCGTGGCGTGGCAGAACGCCATTTCTGTGTGAAAAATGAGCTGGTTAAAGTGCAGCTTTACCTGTAATCTCAATGATGTTACCCGTGTCACATTGACACAGGTAACACTGACCGAAAAAGGTGTTAAGTGTACAGAAATAGACCCTTCGAGACCTTCCTTAAACTTTCAAACATACTCCTTGTAAAATGTATTTCAACAGAGCTAATCCATGATATAGATATTGGCAACCTATGTACGACTATTGTATTTAAATCAGCCATTATTTACCATGTAAAACTTTTTAAAACATGTAAAAGTTCATATTCCCAACCCCTGTTATGGTTTACACCTGTGGCACCTGCTTTTTTTCTGTTCCCGCTGTGCGCGTGTATGTGGTTTCTGGTTGGCTTATAAAAATGACAAAGGAGAGAAAAACTGCGAAAACAACTGATACGCTTATGTTTTTCACAGATTTTCACCTTTCAGGATTGTTGCTGAGACGCGGACTTTGATGCAGTCTGTGTTGAGCCTGTCAGAGACTGATGAAGAAATATGCTCACGAAACTAGAGAGTAATAGTGATGTCCCGCTGTTTTATATCAAGACTGTTTTCAAAGAGTGTACGTGGCACAACTGTCTATGTCGAGTCTTGCATTATCGCCAGCACACAATTCCCACATCCCGCTCTCGAAAGCGATTGTAGTTTTAAAACTGCCGTCTTTCTGCTAATATGTAAGTAGCTTTGTCGAACGGGCGCTACGCTACACATTTTGTTCACACATAAATGATTATAATTGGTGTAGGAGGGAAGCTTCATTCTCAACATTTACAAACACTATTTTTCATAACGGCTCCGGAAAGAATTACTCGTGACTTCGTACAGGTACAATATGATGTGTCGTCATTTGTCATAGGCAGTCTGTAGCGTGGTCAAAACCAGAGAGAAATTACTAAAAATACATATTGTACCTGGGGCGGATACAGCTTTTTGGAAAAGGCAGGGTGTGTGCGTGCGTGCGTGCGCGCGCGCGCGAGAGAGTACTATTGAGGAAAAGGGTTGGGGTGGGGAGGTGGACACTTCATCTTCACCGGAGTCTCATTGGTCATTTAATAAAATATCAGGACAAAAGCAGGGAGGGGGCTGTGCACCCCTGCACACCCCACCCCTCTGGATCCGATTATGCTGTACCCATACGGGAAAGTGGTTAAAGTGTTCGTTCGATTCCCCACGTGAGTTCAAGGGGTGAAGACAATTTCGTGTGTGAAGTAACAGTGCTTGAATTTTACCTAAACCGGGACCAATCCATACTCACTCACTCACTCACTCACTCACTCAGTTTATTCCACAGAGGTGAAGCTGTGGAGTTTGCTTGTGCATCATCATCCCGCACCGTAACATGAAACGGCATGTATTAAAGAATTTGTTAATTTGTTAACATATTTTCACCAACATCAACAAAAACTAAAAGAAAAAAAGTAACTTACTAAATGTCGGCCAGCTAATGTCATTTTCTCCCCAATTATTATTTTTTTTAATGCTAAGATGACGCCCCACTTTTAAAACCTATCAACATTCCCATAAGCTGTATGTGCACTTGTTCACTTTTCTGTCTGCATTCGTAGCGGAAGAAAGTGGCTCAGCCGAAGTGTGTAATGCGGTAAATGTTACTTCGAACATCATGAAGACGGATCATTAGGTGAATGACCACTTAGATAAACAAACCTCACAATCCCCAAATCAGCATGCAGCTCGTGCTCATCAACCGGAAACGTTTGACAGCGGGATCTGGCTCACAGCATGATTCTCACGTGCACGGTAAGAACACGCTAATCGCGAAGTGCTTCATGGAATATATCAAGAAGCAGTAATTGTATTGTTGGAACAGCGCGGAACAACCACCGGAAACAATTCCTTCAGAAGCATTGTTTTCTTGCCGAAGAATATGCTATGTTTGCCATAAGAGGCAACTAACGGGCTCGCTGATTTGGTTGACACGTGTCATTGGTTCCCATTTGAGCAGATCGTTGCTCATGGTGTTGATCATTGGACTGCCAGGTACAGACTCTATTATGTACGGACCTCCACCATATAGCTGGAATATTGCTGAGTGCGGCGTAAAACTACACTGGCTTACTCACATGTCCTCTGTTTGCTAAGGCAAATACAAAGATAGAATTCTGCACGGAATGCACGTGCAGCACGCGCTCGCATGCATGTACTGCTTGGTATATCCGGAAAGATATTTGCAACACCATGCGGCGGTCTGTAAATAACTGAGTCTGAACCGGACAATCCAGTGATTGATATCGTGAGCATCGAAGTACGCAACTGGAACAAGATGACAAGCATAACGGTTATTGTCTGTAAAATATGTTCTTTCATAAAGAGATGTTCTAGTATTTACCACCGTAGTTCTAAGAACGCTTTTGAAACAGTACCCTGTAACTAATTCCCCATTTTCAGCTCCAAGGTTACCCTGTCCAGACAAGATGGCTTTAAAACAACATTCACTCGCATACGTATGCACATAGGTGTCTTAGAGACCCAAACACTGATTCGAGCAACGGTGGCTAATTCAGTGTTTTACTCGCAGGGAATGACAATCTTATTCCAGTCTAAGTACTTACATCATAACTCTACCCAACCCAACATAGTACGTGCTTATTTCAGGCGCTGTGGATGATGCTAGATCGATAGTCCGGTCTGACAGTTCTCAGGCACGCAATCTTCTCCATTTTCAGAAATAAAAACCTAAATATGGTTTCTATCTGCATGAACAAACATAATTGTCAAGAAATGGCGATACTTGCGTGTGGAGCACATACATACGGCTCCGATAGGAGTTTGTGCCCAAGCTAATTGTTAAGTGCACTCGACTAAAATAATTTAATCGGTATATTTTACTCGCACTAAAATTACACCTTTTCTGGGAATGAGCTGTGTGGTGATATATATTCCTAGTTTGGGTTGCTACTGTTACTATTACTAATTTAATTTGACCATCTATGACTGAGTTTAGTTTTACGCCGGTTTTAGCAATACTCCAGCAATATTATCGCTGGGGACAGAAGAAATGGACTTCACAATTTGTATCCATGTGGGGAATCAAACCCAAGCCTCCGGCGTGACGAGCGAACGCTTTAACCACTAGACTGCCCCACCGCCCTGACCATTTATGAAGTAATTAAGCAAAAACTGGTGTAAATGCAAGATACATTCCCTTACATAGTTCATGTTTAACTTGTATTGCAGGAACTGCATGTCTCTTCTTCGTTCATATGAAACGAAGCAAAACGAAAACCGAACGCTACGCTGCTTTCGATTGTGTCATACGGGTATTTCTGTTCTCATATCGGTCAAACGGGACGTCATCGGTAAGCGATTTTGTGATATAAATCTGTCTTGATGTATTTACTTACTTACACAATTTATAGTGCAAAGTTTACAAACATCCCGAAAACACAAAAATAACACTCAACGGAACACTTGCTCGTTTCATCTGGGCGTTAATTTTGAAAATATATATTTAGGTTTGACGAGTTTCTGTAACATAAATCTCCTGGGTAAAAAATCTGGATTTACATTTCACACGTTAAATGTAGCACTAACCGCAAAAACAATTCAGATTGTAATTAAGCAGGAGGGAAAAGTTGTGTTACAACACGCCCAGGATTAAAAAACACACCACCAACTAATTTACCGTTACCTAATGTGATAAACTGGTTCCCCAGCAAGTCTGCGCAGAGATTATAGAGTGTTTTCAATATTATAGTGGCCTCGTGCTAATAGTATCAGTCATAACCATTGACTCTGCTGTAAGGTAACATACCTTTACAGCCCCGCTTTCATGTCAATGTCAAGTAAACCTGTTAATTACACGCCATCCAAGTGAAATATGCATCACAACGTGTGCTGTCTACTTCTTCAACCAGGATTGACGCCGTGTGCTCAATAGGTTGAACTTCTAACAAACGCAGATGTTCCGATGCAGTAAAGACTGTAGGCTTGAAGAGATGAGCAGACCCCTTTGTTTGTTTTCAGTGCACGTGAAGATGTTAACACAGTTTTGGGCGGGGATGATGTAGGTAATATATTGAATGTATCGTCACCCGAAGTACAGGGTAAACAAGCAATACGCGTGACATGAACGTAGAAATACAAGACGAGGGTGACCACCGGATCACGTTAGTCGACTCATGCGACAAGTAAGGGTTGCAGAAGTCAAGTTCTATCCCGGATCTTTAGGGTTTCATTGATAGCAGAACTATCACAATAATTATGATACTTTATGATCTCCTGGATCGTCCGGTCAACTACCTGCAATAACTTGATACCACAATATGGCAGACTGATGACATTTTAAAGATATTCTGGAGTCACGCAGGTTTCTATTTGTAGCTGTTTCTGTACATCATCTAAATTATGAATTTGTTCATAATCTGATTTAGGAAATAGTTGAATGTATTACTTGTAGTTCTTGCCAGTGGCCGCAAATAAGTCAACTACTAAAAATGTCGAGTGTTGCAGACAGTTTCTGACAGCATTCAGCAGCAGAGGGTGAAGATTCCCAGCATCGCTCCAGGAACTAGATTTATGTGTCCTTGTGTTTTCATGACTATAACAGGATTGAACGTTCTATATGTTTTTGGACTGGACAATTTTATAAAGGCTGATGAAAGGTAGATTCCCTGATTTTTTGTATGGCTTTTCTCTACGTTTCCTTGATGAAAACAGGAACTGAGACAGGCCTCTACCAAACCATTCAAAAGTGGTGGTTTGTTTGAACATTGGGAAGTACACTAACATTGATTCTAGGACATGTTACTCCTGCTTTCTCTAGATTACCATACTGTATAGACATTTTATTGCCAGCCTAAAATTGTATATTTTATTGCTGAGTCATTTTTTGCTTGTGGTCATTCACGAATCCACAATTTAGTTCTGACACACGATTTGTTTACCCTGTGTTCTGTTTGGAAATCACCCAGTTACGTTAGCCTTCTGCAAAGAAAAAAAATCAAAAAACTTCTCATGGATAAAGGAAAGGAGAGCAGTCATGTGCAGATTGCTCTTAAGGACTTCATGACAATGTGTCCAATAAAGAAATGATGAGAGTCATATTGTATATGGGCATGAAAATGTAGTTTTTGAGAAATACAAGACAAACCAAGCAGTTCATTTGAGGGTAAGTAGAGAAGTTGTTGCGAAAGAGATTATTGTGGATCAGGAATATGTAGGCTTGTTTCTGTAACATATCCATTTCAACTCCCCAGTCCGACCTTTTCATCTGTGTGAAATGTCTGTATGCTACTGAGAGTTTTATCACATCTGTTATACACCGCTCGCACCGATATAAACATAGACAGTCACACTACAGATAGGAGCACCTGCTCTCGGCTCGTGTTCAGTTAGGTCAGTGATTCATATTACCAATTAATGCTACTAAATATTGTTTATTTGAGAAACTGCACTTAATTTTACCCGTGGCTTAAAAAGTGAAAAGATTGAAGTATCTATATGTTTACATTTCTGCCCCTGAAGCGAAATGTAAAATCATCGCTTCTGTGTCTGTCGAAATGATTTTCAAGATTTCTTTTTGTGAGTAGTTGACTTATTAAACTTCCATGTTTCCAAATGGAAAAAGATAACACAACCTTGTTCACATACGGTTGTCTTCTCTTGCGTGGATAGACATTCGTCTGGGAAATAAAAAATATGAGCTAGGTTCCGCGTATTTGTAAGAAACTGGTGATTGGATAGTTTCAGTGTGAGTGAGTGAGTGAATGAGAGAGTGAGTGAGTGAGAGAGTTTAGGTTTACGCTGCCTATGACAGTATTCCAGCAGCAATATCACAGAGGGACATGCCAGGAACGGACCTATACATTTTCTAACATGTGGGGAATCGAAGCCTGGTCGCGTGACGAGGAACGCTTTCACCACTGACCTAACCCACCGCCTTTTGTTGATGTGATGCGACCTAGTCTGACTCACACTCCTTGGGCCACATTATTTGCCCTACTGCCAAGCCCTTTCTACAGTGCTAAGGCCCTAAATGAAACAAGTCTAGATTTCCTCAGGTTCTGAATCTCTGGTCTCTCTTTCAATATATTTGGGTGGGTTGGTTGGTTACTATCAAAATTATTTATATTCAGAGACTAAGCGTTAGTCTGTGAATGGCCAGTTAGAGTTCATGTTGTTGCGCCCGACTCACTGGGTCGTTAGTCGTGCATAGTAGCTTAGTATGTCAGATGCTGGTACAGTCTTAATTATTTGGAGGCCACAGACACAGCTGGAGTATTGCTTGACCGCAGTACGTACCAAGGTTCACTGACTCAAGTTCACTGTATCAAGCGAACGTATGCATCATGGTGTTCCGGCGAATAGGTAGTGTTGGCGCGTCGTTCTTTATACGTGCAAGCCAAGTTGGAGATTCTAGCATGCCTGCAGTTTACTTCGCCCAATAACAATTCTCTCACTGGTACCATGACAATTAGTCTGTTTGTTGTTTAAAGCCACACTCTCAGCAATTATTCAGTTATATGACTGCGATCTGTAAATAATCGAGTATGGACCACAAAATCCAATGATCAACCGCGTGAGATCTACGCAGCAGGGTCCACTTGTACAAAACGATCTTAACGCTACGACTATCTAAAGCCTATGCTGAAGAATGGGAATTACAATTATTGTAGCGCTAAGGTCGCTTTGTGCAAGTGGGCCCTGGAACATGATAACGTGTGTCATCCAAGTCAGCGAGTCTGACCACCCGATCCCTTTAGACGCCTGTTGCGACAAGCACTGGGCGCTGAAGACCAACTGACCAGAGAATTGTTCCAGGCCCAGTAATCTCAAGTAGCACTGTTACCAAGAAGTTACACGCCATGAGGGGCTGTGGAGAAGCGTTGTTGTCAAAACTTTCACTCCTCATTCGGAAGACTCGGGTTCAATTTGTGTGAATTAAGCCCATTTCCGGTGACCACCTCCGTGATATTGCTGGAATAATGCTAAAACGGCGCAAAACTATACTCACTCACTTAACGTCACAGCGACTTTCAAATTACTAATTCTCTTACATTCATTCAAGGAAGATGCCATTTAAACAATAGCCGCTCTCTATAGCCATATCCATACAAAACAGCTACGACGTGTTACCATTCACGTCAGTTCATCGAACAACGGTCCTAAGAGCTTGGCTAACGGGAAAATAAGACTTGACTAAGCTATTCCTATCTTCTTGCTTGAGAAGCCGAACGTAAGTGTACAAAGGCTTAATCCTATCTGACTTGCCACTTTCTCATTTCACCAACAATCTTTTAAACATTTTTGCACATGTTCAACGTATTATTTGTGCCGTTCGAGATGGGAATGGTAAAATTCTACTATCTAATCCCATCGCGTCGATCAGCTGTAAATGCCTGTTCGTTTTTAGCCACCTAACTGCCATTTCGATCGATGGTAAAAAGCTTTTCTCTGGCCAAACAGAAAATTACAGGCCCTTAAGGAAAATATACAAGGAGGGTGCTCGGTGCTTCGGATATAGACGTTTCTGGTGAAAATAAATATTTTGAAATGTGGTGTGAAATGTCAGGGGTGAACGCGCATGTGTCGACATGGGGCATAGGAGTCAAGGTAAATATGCCGTGAAATGCACAAGACGATTTGGACGTATTTTGATAGGTCCAGTGTTTCCAACACCAATTTGACGGTGTAGCAGTCACAAATGTACTTCTGAATTCTTATTCGGCTTCTTGGGTTGTTTCTTGGAAACCTCTTCACATCACACCTGAAACGGTGTTTATCGATTGGCATGCCGGTTTTATTCCTCCTGCACAAATTGTTGAAGAAATTGTGACATTGGTTAGCGCTGCCTTAAAGATTATGTGATGTGAGTGCTTACAAGTATGCGAGTGTTTGTTGACTGAGTGAGTGAGTGAGTTTTGTTTCGCGCCGTTGTTAGCAATATTCCAGCAATATCACGAAGGGGGCACACCAGAACCCGTATGGGGAATCGAACCAGAGTTTCGGCGTGACGAGCGTACGCTTTATCGACTAGGCTACCCCGACTTCCTCTGGGATGGGAATCAGACTCCATTCTCTATTGCTCATCTATGTGGCTGACATCTCGGTGGAGCACACGGCATCGCATTCGACGGTAGATGTTGTTCATAACATCAACCCCTGGTTTGGCCAAGACTCGGTCATCCATAATAGCTGGCGTGTTGCTCACAGTGGCACAAATACGCAAACAAAACACACCTCTCGTAAACACCTGTGTTCAACATTATTCTCTCTCCCTCCCCATTCCTCCCACCTGAAAATGACTCCCCTTGATAATACTTGACTTGACAGCTCACATCAAACGATGTGACGTGACTTTAAAAATAGGTACCTTTAAATACGTTTTCTCGAGTATTAACTTTCTTATTTACTTTTCAGAATAATGTTCACTTCCTTGAAGTTATAAAAGCGTGTCTATTCTAACAAGAATTATAACAATATGTTCCCTCCTACCAGCCACGTTCATGTATTAAAAATTCTCACTTGTTTCACATATTTCAAAATGACCTCAGTTCCCTCAAAATACAGTCAAGGTTTATTTTACACCTGTATTATAGATTATACCATAATATGATGGTTCAATACCTGCGAGTGACGTCATGCAACAGCTGTTGCCATCGTTATCAGCTGTGAATCATGTTCCGTGACAGCACCGTGCAGTTAGAGTAAAATTAGACTGTACTTAGTCTCTCTAAACTGCCTATGAGCACTCACAACAAAATTACATACCATTGCGGAACTTTGATACCAATTTCCTATAACATTTTCATTTTGGCCCGTTATTTGAATAAACTGCTGATAAATACCATAATAAAAACTTTCCGGCGGCACAATTATTGATTTTGACATTAATGTGTCACAAAAATTGCTATTTCTTCATGCGTATTCTGACGTCGGTTGCGTAATTTCAACCCTGTAGCAGGACACTCGTGCCCTGTATTGAATATTGTCCACATAATACAGTAACTGAAACATATAAGAACGCTATTATTGATTTTCTCATATCGTGGGCCACAGTAAGCTAATTGGTATGTTAAAGGAACGCGTAATCTCATACCAGATTGAGCTAAATTTTCAGTTAACACCATCAAGTACAATATACATGATAAAATTCTTCAAAGGCATTTAGAATTTGGTGAGGTAATACAAGACACTATTATGGATGACAACTTCTTTAATTCTTTTAACACGACGTTTCAAGGCTAATTCTTGCCCCTTCGCCCCTATGTTCATTATCCACCTGAGGAAGGGGCAAGAATTAGCCTTGAAACGTCGTGTTAAAAGAATTAAAGAAGTTGTCATCCATAATAGTGTCTTGTATTAATATACATGATACATTTCTACATTTCTTAACCTTGTCCAGACGGTGAGAGCATGGGCGGCCCAGTAGTCAAACATGCCACAATTCACTTGCAGAGTTGCGTCCCTTGGGCACGCTAGAACCCTATGATCCTGGGTTCAAATCCCACTTCGTAACGATTCTGTATCTAGTTTCGTCGGGGCCATACCCATTATGATGGTTTTCATTAAAGTGGCCAAAGTTGCAAAGCTCACAGTGAGCTAACATGCAGAGATATAACTAGGGTCACTCACTTAAGGAGCGTTGGGACAGACTAATAGTTAAAGCGTTTGCACGTCACGCCGAAGGCCCAGGTTCGAATCCCCACGTGGGTACAATGTGCGAAGCCCATTTCTGATGTCACCCGTCGTAATATTGCTGGAATATTGTTATAAGCGGCATAAAACCCATCTCACTCACTCATTCGCCCAACACAGTTCTCTCCTCATCTGCGAAAAAAACGTATATATATATAAAGTGTGGAAAGATTATCATTATTAATAGGCCAATATAAAGTGACTGGTATAGTCCCATGCCGTGATATTGCGGGGATATTACTAAAAGCGGCGTAAAACCCAATTCACACATGCATATCGCTAGGCGTTACCATAAGTCAGTTTGAGGGTTCTCTCGCTACTACAGCTGATAAATGTCTGCTTCGACTCGTGGAGAACTGGTGTGTTGTAGGGATGGAAACTAATACCGGTATTTAGCACTTTCAGTATACATCTCTGACTATAATCAGCACGCCGACCCACCAAACGTTCTGTAGTTTTGTCACACACTACACGTCCTTAAGCATCTGGAAGCTTCAGATGCCGTCCAGGAAGCCGTCTAGGAAGATGAAGACATAATAAACCGCCTTGTAATCTTTGGTCTGGGATATTGACAGGGCCATAAGTCACTTGCAGTGTCGCTTTAATGCGCTCAGCGGACATAGGCCGTGTCAAAAATAGACCAAGTCCCTGTACAATGGCAAAAGAAAACTCAGCTAATAATTCCTGCGGTAAATAATAAAAAAACATATTGATTCCTTAATTGTTACATTGCACGGGGAGGTCGTGAAGCTAAGTCTTCCGCTTGATCGATATGTCGTCTGGTCATACAAACCTACACTCTCTGGAGAACTGCTTGCCTGAGTCCGGTATTCAGTGTACCAACATGGCAGCACAGTCGTGGAAGCACACTGTGAAATCGCAGAGATTGCTAATTTCCAGACGTATGGTGCTCCAGAGATGAGAGGTAGAAATCGATTGCACCCACGACCGCTGTCGTCTGCCCGGCATGCGACGTTAACGAGGTGAAAAGCGATACCTCCTTCTCAACCCATTACATCTTACTGGAAGCTATGGCGTTTGTCGTCTGCGGGTCTGTGCTGACTTGGTGTTGTGAGGATCGTCTTCGTTTGCCAGTGTTCAGATGGGACTCCTCTGGTAAGGCAGAATTAAGCTGAAGTGAAGCTGACGCAGATTCGGATTGACATTGCCCAATTGGATCGAGTATTTGGGTGAAAATTGTGTCTGAAATGACTTTGTATTTGGATGAAGTGATTAGACAGGTTGCTACATCTGATGTCCCTTGCCAGCTTCGAGTTGATCCACACGCTGTAACTTCATGGTTTCCGGACTTGACTGGGTTAATTTCGTTTCATACAAGACGTACCGTACTATATCAGCGTTGTGCTGTCTGATTCACTTCACGGTTTAACGGCCGAGACATTTCAGAATCCCATGCTGCCAACTAGATCTACTCTTCGTATTTAGTTTGACAACTATGATAACTTGACCATCTTCAGTTGGTTTGCTGCACTAACCCTTTGTCTATAAAAATATCCATTCAAAATAATTGTAAAATATTTTTCTAAGATGCTATGTGGAGTCAGAAGAAGCTTGATTTGTTCAGTTAGATCTTGACTCGTATTATCTTATGGTAAAAAAACCCATCAAAACAGTCTAAAGTTCACCAGCTTGAGTTTTCGTCCCAGACCACGACAAACCAAAAACGTTTCAGAAACCATTTATTATACGGTCTCTGTCTGGTACCGGGGACCATTTATTACATGGTCTCTGAGGATTGGCATCGGGGACCATTTATTATATGGTCTCTGTCTGGCACCAGGGACCATTTATTACATGGTCTCTGCCTGGCATCAGGTAATATATATTGCATGGTCTCTGTCTGGCATCAGAAACCATATATTACATGGTCTCTGTCTGGTGTTCAAGGGGTAAAGTAAGGGCTGGAACCAGCGTTATATGTTGCTGTGGGGTATCCATGTTATCATGGATGCGCACGCATTCGTCACTAGGTTTCTGGATCGAGACTATCAACCGAATTTCACGTTTTTAGCGAACCTGGAAAGATGAATGATGAAATGTCACAATGATCTCACCAACAAGGTTATGCTGACTTTCTAGTGTGTAACCGTAATCGATTGGTTTTTTAACAGTTTCTATTGAAAACACGGTCGTGGGATTGATTCTTACATTTATAACAGAAAGCTGGCATGACGTGTCATATTAAAACACCCATCTGAGTGGCTACAGAAGATGGAGTATTCACCGGGCTTGTATAAGCGAGATATTACCACCCACACAACTAATCATGTACACGTATGGTGCACATTCAACATAGCCATCCGTTCAATTATCAAGAAGATATTGTCGAACCTTTATCGACGAGTGCCAGTACTGTCCCGTCTTCATGCTGTTTGCTCTCAAAATACAATCATATCAATGTTTCGCCAGACCTGGTGCTTACACATCTTGTACCAATATTCATTAATATCTTTCAGGCGATCAAAGGGAATCTGCTGATCAATGGGTAAAAGACAAAAATTGTCTTCATGCATGTAGTATTGAAATGTTATGTTCATTAGTTTCTTTTCTAATAGCCTGTGAACATCTTTCTAAGATCACCGGGTGTTACTAAGATCCGCTTTGCTGGGCTTTGGATCCCTTTTAGCTCCTAAAGTCTGTTAATACCATGTCTGTCTTTGAATGTTTCACCGAAGTGGTAAACGCTTGAGACGTGCATGGGATATTTTCGTACAGCCCAAAGTCTGAAATACATGTCAAAGCGGCGTTAAACTCATTCAGTCCACAAAGGCAGTGGAGAGTGGTAGGGATTTTCGAAATTGATCTCTTGTTTTGAATATGTCGTCGTAGCTCACCAATATTCATTTACACCGTTGAACCTAGCAACAGGTAGCATTATCAAGTCAGCGACAGTTAGAGCGTCCAGTGGCTTAACCATATGATCAAACTCTGATGTTTTGAGATGGAGCGAACACCGTACCATTTGGGCCATCGAGGTATCCATGAAGAGACTACTGTCAGCACCTCATCATGGGAACCAACAACAGGTAAACCGTCTGTGCCATCAGGGCACGATGTCAAACAAGGCTTGCCAGGCCACAGGAGGGACAGTGGACTACCAGGTCCAATAACAAACTCTTCAACTTTATGGTTGTTCAGTATGGAATCCTATCTACTGTCTACTGTATTGGTTACGTATTCTGCTCCAAAGCAGGTAGAGAAGGAAGAAACGATATAATCTGACCTTAATTCCCGCCAAATCTGAAGCATTATTTTCCATCACATCTGCTCCTACACACTCGAGCAGACGACTTACCTCTGACCTTTCCGTGGACGACAGAACGGATACATCCTCATGTATCATGCCCGATACTACAGGAACCCCTTAAAGGAGCACTGTCTGCCTGAGAACAATTCATCATGTTAAATCATAATGCGTTATGGAGAACATAAAAAAAAGTAAACCGACTGACTCTTTTACTTTCATTTCACTTAATGAACTTTGAGTGGTTTCTGAGTACTCCATACTAATCGAGTCCCTGTTCACTGCCTGCACTGCTACATTGTGTGAATCACATTCTTGGAATCGTGATCACTGCTATTTGTCGAAATTAAGCGGAACATTAAAATGGTCATTTTCAAACCATTTAACAGCTAACACCAGCATTTGGGCCTTTATAATAACGAACCGTGGAGATCCTGGTTAGAACCCATGCTTGTCGTAAGAGGCTGATAACGGGATCGGGTGGTCAGACCTGGTTTGGTCTCTTGTATCAACCAAGTCAGCGAGCCTGATTACCCGATCCCGGTAGTGGCCTCTTACGATAAACATGGGTTGCTGGAGACCGATTTCAAATGGGATCTTTGCTGGTATTCCTATTGTATGACATAGCGGAGCGTTCACACTTAGATTCAACAACACAGGTAATGACACACACGCTCCCATCCTATCCCACCTCTGTTCCCCACCTCTTCTGACCTCTAGGGGAAGGGCAACATTTAGCGAGCCTGGGGGCACTTAACTTTATTGAAACAGTGTCCTGGAACTTTAAACAATGGGAAAGTTTATGACTGTGTCAGAGCGCTCGGGGCGACGTATGGTACACGTTGTGGTCGAGCTTGGAGAGATAACATTGAGAATAGGGTAAACCTGACCTCTGGGTCATTGACTGCGTCTCCTTTCACTGGCGAAATCTGATAGCAGTTACACTATTCGGACCCACATGATCTGAGTAACAGATCTGACAGGATTTCTGGAACCAGAGGAATCCGTTGCGAAATTCATCAAATTCATTCCTGCAAGATAAAATCCCCACGTTTTCGTCCTAAGGCCGACAGGGAGATATTTTACCAAGATTAATTAAGTTTGTTATAAATTTCTGCTGCAGATTTCCATGGATGCTCACACAGAGAGGACAACGGCGACAGATGAAATGAAGTTGCGGCAACGCTGATCCAAGAAACAGGGTCATGCAATTTTGCCAAATCAGAATATTGGCGTTGATTAATTTCAAGACAACTGACTGTCGATAAACTGATGGAAAAGCCAAAATGCTGACGGAAAACTGTTTACCCATTTTAAACAATATTATCAACAAAAGATAACAGAAAACAAGTTCATAGTAACATTTATTTTTCATTTTCAGAAGGTGTGGGCTTTTTTTTATACATGTGCTTCAGGATCTGTATGGCAGACTATAAGCCTCGATTCCCCTCTGAATTTCCCATCTGACAGGGGCATTTTTTCCAAAAATTAAAAAAATTCAAAAATATATGTATTCGGAGACTACGCGTTAGTTTAACTATATGCCAGCAACCTGAGACTCTGGACGAGACTTCATACAACGTGTAACCTGATTCTGGAGCATGTACTTGATAATGTATACATGAACCTATCTAACGACCATGTCTGTCCCACCTGTCACGCAGGCCACGCTGATAAAACACTGGGTTAGGATCTGTCATCTGCTGACAACCCTACTGACAGCCTTGCACCACAGTCTCTACTGAATCATATGTCCAGGGATGTGTACGATTCTCTCTCTATGATATTAAATCAATGAACACCCGGGTTATAGCTCAGTAACCCATGCTTGTCTTTATAGCGACTAACGTGATTGGGTGGTCAGGCTCGCCGGATTGGTTCCCATGTCATCGTATCCCATATGTGTAGATCGATGCTCATGTTGTTGATCACTGGGTTGTCTGTTCCAGGCTAGGATATTTACGCCATATAGCTGAACTAATGCTGAGTGCAAACGAAGAAACAAAGTATATATGATATTATAGAATAGGCAAGTCTAGATACGCAGACAACTTGTTCTTGTTGTCTGTATAATCTAGAAATTGTGATTTTATCAGAATGTCAAGAATTGGAAGATTTACACAAATATCTATGGTCAAAGGTTGTAGGATCTACAAAGACATTATTCTATGCAATTATTAATATGTTTATGACCCTTTTATCTTGCGAGACTGGCTTCTAAAGATATGTGAGCCAAAAAAAGGACGATTCTTTGAAGTATTAGTGGCATACAGCTACCTAGTATACAGCTACGAATTCATGTACTACATGTCTGAGTGTTTTTAACAACTACAACAACGTTGCCAGGGACTGTGCAGGGATTAGGCCTGGTCTGTGGGGGAATCATTGCTCTCTCACGATCAATGAAAACAATTGGAAGGCGAACCTCATTTCTTTCATCCAAGTCTTTCATCTGCAGACTCCGTCTAAGTGTGATCTCCACAATCAATACAGTAGGATTGAATTAGAGTCAACATGTATTAAATGACCACTTTCAAAGTCAGTGTTGGTTTCGTGTAGCAATTCAATCTACTTAAAATTGCATAACCCAGATGCGAACGCAACGGCCCCAGCAACCTCTTCTAAAAAACGACGATGTGTACGGCAACATTCACCCTTCCTGGACCCAGACCAACTGCATCCCTCCAGCCGCAATGAAGATTACGCTAAGACTAGTTATAAGACATCTTATAGATGTATATCGTTTTATACACAAACCGACAGCATGTTCAAAAGGCTGCATTATCACCCCGTCAATAGATCGATGTGCACTCAATTTTCATTCTCAGCTTCATGGGCGGTGTGCAACGCAACACTGCCTAGGGTAGCATGTCAACAACGAAATCTGCATCCCACTAGGTACCCATTAACTACTTGGTGAACAGAGGCATATGTCGAACATGTCATGACGAAACATGTGCAAAGTGTGCTTTTGACACGATTAAACCCCAACAAACTCACGAGGGTAAAGCTGTTGAAGATGACCACCAATCTAACTGTTCTTCAACACCAACATTGTAGATTTCACCTAAATTGTTACCAGTGCGCCTTCACTGGACACCATGCAACCACAGACCACAAATAGTATAATCTACTAGATTCCATTCTGTAATCAAACGGCGGCAATCCCCATTTCAGTTCTGAAATGACCCGTAGGATACGAGGGGTTGCTCTATGATCGAAGATTGCTCTTTAGGATTGAAAAAAAAATCTCTGTATTTTAAGGGCCGCATGTTAGTCTAATACTACGATATCATGACCAAACAGTCTAACGCTTAGTAGGCTCTGAATATATAATTTTGATTATAACAAATAAACCCATTTAAATTGAAAAGGAGCGCCAGCGAGACCCGAGAACCTGGATAAATCTAGACTTGCTTCAGTTCGGGCTGTGGCACTGCAGGGAAGGCTCGGCTGAAGTGAAAATAACATGGTTCAGGAACTTACAGACTGGACTAAATACATGTACTAGTAATGTACTACGCCAAAACGAGCAAATCCTACACCACCGTAATCACCATGAGAGGACACCTCTTCTGTTTTATGGTCTCTGAACCACACCAGTTTCCATTCCACCAGTCCATGTTGGTAATGAAAAAAAATCTAAAAGAAGCAAGTCTACATTTTTCTCAAGTTCTGCATCTCCCATCTCGCTGGGGCACCTTTTCAATTTAATCTGAGCTACTTGTTTCTAACAAAATTATACTTTTAGAGTCCAAGCTTTAGGCTAGAGACTTAGCTCCACCACCAGACAAGTCCGTATTGGGTGACTAAGTGTACGCGCTGGCTGCAGACGGTTGGTAGCCAGAGGGGGTATATTCCTGCTAAATTGGTCTTATCTATAGCCGATGCAATTGAAGTCGGTTGAAGGACCGCTCGTTAAAGTAACTACCCCACCCTAATGCTGCTCTTCTGTAGCGACGGGAATGATGGTGTAGGTGGTCCTTATCTCGACCTATCAGCTATCATAAACAGCAGCTATGAATAACTCGACCCACATCCGCTCATGTTATAATGACTCAAGGATGCTCCGAGGCAGTTAATCAATGTGGGCGTGTAGGTTGATATTGGACAAACAGCCAGTAAAATTTTTATTCCTCATTAAGTTTCTCAAACATACGTTTCATTTCAAGACTCTCGAAGAGTATATTACCGTGAAATACAAACTATCACTATATATTTTATATCGGGATATTAATAGTTTGTCTTTTTAAACAGTGCGTACATGCGTCTTTTTCGCAGATGAGGACCAGCACTATCTTCGGCGAGTGAGTGAGTGAGTGAGTTGGGTTTTACGTAACCCTTAGCAATATTCCAGCGATTTCACGGCGGGGGACACCCGAAATGGGCTTCACACATTGTACCCATGTGGGGAATCAAACCCGGGTCTTCTACATGACGAACGAACGCTCTAACCACTAGGCTACCACACCTCCTTACGCAATACTATATTTTACGTGTGTGATTACGATGGTGAAATGAATACATCAATGAAACATCAACATATACTGAGTCATGCAATATAAACTAAATATTTATTGCGGTGAATATTTCAATTACTGTGACGTACGTACAGAATATATCTCTGAGCAGCATGCTACCATTGGGACCAGTAAGAACGAAAGCTGATATCGACCCTGTACGCCACGGTTTCACAAAGCGGCATTAGTGGTAACTGTGACGCCATAACGTGGACTACCGCTGATCTATAAATGTTGAGATCGATGCCCTAGATACTGATTATCTGCCGTGTCAAGGCAGCCTTACTCCTCCACTTCCGCAGACCTAACTCAGTAGAGCTATGTTCCGAGACCCAAGTAGACCGACGTCTAGTCTCTGAAATGAAAATATTTAACAGGAGACACCGTTAATAAAAATAAAGGGGCCATAAGATTTTCTTCTTCCTTATCAAATCTAGACTTATGACACATTCTAAACTTACATGGGCTTTCTTGGATATATTTGTTTCAGAGTCTGGGGATCCATGCCTAAGCTGGCATTTAGTCCAACAAATAAAGTTCATCTGTGAAAATGCGAAAATATATTTATCTACAAAACAAAGCCAAATGCATGCAGCACTGAACAGTCCTATACATCCCCAGGGCTCAAGCAGTCTAGTCTTGAGTAGGACACCTCACTGAATATATTCTCTATGGTCTGACCCGATCCAGCCGACAGTTTCTGGCTGAACGTGACTAGCGAGATTCTTATGTTTACAACTCTCAACTGTCTGAATGGATGCAGATATATATATTTGGGGTATATCTTCAAAAAGATTTCATCCCTCTGAAAATTCCGCTTTAAGCAATTCGTTTAAAAGAAAACGATCGAAATTGACGTACATAGGTACTTAAATGTAATGATTATGCAAAATATGATCAATACTGCTTCTTTTTCGTCTGTCAGTTCTGAGTAGAAAATAGAGGGCCGTGCATTCCAAGTCAGTATTACATGGAGCAAACATTTAACCACCCTTTATGGACAATTTTTAACTTTTAACTACGACAATATCGCTGTATGATTGAAACGAAATCCGCCTGTATATTGTTACTTACGTTTTGGCTACAATAAACATATGCAGAATGACCTGCGAAGATCCTGGTTAGAAATGATCTTCAGTAACCCATGCTTGTCGTAAGAGATGGACGTTTGGTCAGTGTTTTTGCAGCTTGTCCGATATCTCTAATGAGAAACAGAATATACTAACTACCTAGCTAGGGGTGTCTGGGGTGGGGTGGATAGTATGAATGGATCGCTTAGAAGTCACTGATGACATCAGTTAAGTATTCAGCTAATGACATACTTGTCCTTATATATTATCATATTATTTGCAATATCATTAATTTCATAAGATGACAAATGAAGTGTAAGGACTGTATATTGTTGTCTTTCGATGAATGGGTATAGTGCTCTTACTGCTGTCGTGTTCCAGTATATTCGGCACTAGAGATATATAAGACACATATTTATTTAATTCAACGTCATTTTATGCAATGAATGGAATATTACTCCACTGATCCTAAACAATAATGCATTCCTTTATTGTCCAGTCTCCACGGAATTATTTTATTTGGGCGCCAAACCTCCAATCATTTGGCAACCCCCAGCAGCAGACCCTAGGGGAGCTCCTATAAAGGACGCGTTATTGGACATTGTCCTCTTCAGGGAAGTAGTGCCAACTCTCACTAATAACACATCGCTAGGGAAACAGTTCTCTGAAGTTGCAGCCACAGGCTATCACTATGCGGTATCATTCACACATGCAGAGATGCGACGTCGATGGCGAATTCGACATAGAAGTGGCGCAGTTGGGAAACACTATTGATTACAAGATCTCATGCGTGCATCCTATAATTCAAAGAGTCGAAATGGTTTTCCCAACCTTATTTTATACAGAGAATGGGCAGGGTTATCATTCTGCCCCCTGGGTATTAACGTAACATTGATCTATTTGCCTATACCTGCATGCCGAATAAATAAACTGCCATATGCCAAGATAAGACCGGCCAGGTCTTGAATTCGTTACCAGTGTGGGGTGTTTGTTCGAGATTACAAGACGTTCGCATGCAATTCCCGACAAATAAACAAGGAAAGTGCAAGAATGACGTTGCGGTGTTTGCGTTTAGCAGTTAAACACCACAAATCAACAGAAATGCAAACAGTGCCTGAAATGTGTGCACGCTTCTCACTCTCGGCTTTTTAATCTTTGATAAGAATTTCACAATAACAAACTTTTCGAACAAGCGCTGGAGTCCGTGTGGATCTTGCACCGCGTTCTTTGTACTGAAGGTGGCTCGCATTATCGGGGATGTAGTCAAGATGTCGTAAAAGCCCTACACAGCGTTAAGCTTAATTCGGAACAATTGTTTCAGCATTGGGGCTTGACCTCTTTGTTGAGCTCTTCTATTTCAAATAAACCCTTCAGGATTTAATATAAATAACGCTACCAGGGACTTATTAGAAATAACGGTAGGACAAGGGTCTGCTGAGAGCGTTAGACGCGGCGTTCATGCTGAGCTCGGGAAACGCTACATCTGCTCAAGGCGTGTGATTTTCATTATAGGGAGAATATTTCTTTACTTGCAACAAATGCATTAAGGAAACATTATCTATTCCATTCATTCTTGGAACGGAATGATGCAGAGCATAATTACATTTCCTATGGGTTAAAAGCATACATTTCACACAGAACTGGGCATTATCGCGAGAATTGCCCATGCGTCAATGCATTATCTTTAAGCGACTTCGATTTAAACATGATACAACTAATTAATTCCAACTGTGTATACTGGTCACGTTAGAAACGCAACATAGTCATTGCCCTGCATGAACATATTTAATACTCGAAACATTTGCATCTTTTGGGTATACAAATTTCTGAGTAACCACTTGTCAAGAACCGATGTTGTCATGGTAATGCGGACTGAACTTGTAGAAAGATAAGGTAATCTTGAAGCATGCAAAGTTATTAAGATAATATACTCTCTATGCATTTAATTTGCATACGTGAATGTTTTCAACGGGATTAACCGAAATTTGAGCTTTGCTGCAACAGATAGTGATCTTTGATTTCTGGTGAATAATGGCTATTTCACCTGTGTTTGTTCGTTTTCAGCTCGACAATGCATGGCGCTTTTTGTAGTGATTATATTTCGGCAAGTTACTACTATCCAAATGGAGCTGTGAAACCTGTCACCCTTTCAGAGAGTTTTGCTGTATTCACCCATTCAACCTTTTCCTTCCCTCTCTCACTTCAGTACTCAATCATCCCTTTCATTCACTTGCATTCACTCACTCACTCTCAACCTTTCTTGGTTTTGTGTAACAGTACAGTACAGTAACTTGTTAGAACTACGCTAACATCGCACGGGACAGCTGATGTTTGCCTTATCCTGTAGAGACAAAACACGACTGTTGAAATGAGTCTTCATACAGACCGGAAAACAGTCAACGTGACCCCGCGTTCAAAATAATCCCTACCTATCAATGCCGCCGGTGACAGAGTGCTTCATCATGCGTGTCGTTGATCAGAATATAAGTGACGTTAGTGTACGAGGCAGGGCCAGGAATGCGGATGGTATTGAAGGCATTGGGTTCAGGGTTAATCTCTGACTGGGTTTTAATACCCACCTCCCTCTACCAAGCTCAAAACACGCACACGCTAAACCAACTGTACAATTTAGAAATTACGTTATGCGGAAAATGAATAATACTATTATGCGTCTTTGTTGAGTTTTCATTCCTAGGAATATACTTTTTGAGTCTGGTATATAAACAGCTCGAAGACTGTGTAAGAAGAACTTTTTCAGTACTAATGTAGTTCATCTGTCAGGTGTAAGAAAGGGTAAACACGGCTTGCAGTCACGGGACAAAATCGAGTGTACCTTGTAGACACTTTAGGAGCCAATTGGGTGTCCCAGGGACCATTGTGTTCAGGATCTGAAATAGAGCCATTATAATGAAATGCTTCTGTAATTATGACGCAGTTTCGTGGTTTGGGGGTCATGCTGTTCTATATACGCAGTTCCACTGCAATGGTAATCATAGTGACTGCCCAAATACACATCTGCGGTAAACGCAGTGGGGACCTCTGGTAGAATACATCCCCCACAACCCCCATTCGTCGTATGCGGTCGGTGGTTGGTTTAACTCGGCTGAGCATGTTATAGTGCTCTGGCATGGTTGTAAATTACTCATCATATCAATCACAGGTTTTTTAGTGTACACACTCCTTTATTTACAGGAAGTAGCCATATGAAAAAGAGAATTTTAGAATTCTATTACAATGTCACGCGTTAGGCACACAATGCACAATGAGGAGCAGCCATGATGTTTTACATCCGTGCAGATTGGGTTTAGACTTGGTTGATAGTTTCGATGATAATTCCTACAAAATATAAATAACAGACTCTCTTGTACTGTCCACTTATCTTGACTTGCCTCTTACAATGATAAAATTACTGTACACCAATAGGCTTAGCCCTCAGTACAGCCCTGGAAGGGGTCTTCCCACTTACCTAGCTCATATTGTTTCAATAGAAGTAATCACTGTCGTGTCATAATCCCCTGTAATCCCTTATTTTGTTCCCTGTTGAATAGTATCCGGGACCAAATGTGATGAAGTGTCAGCTAGTATTGACCCTATGATACATATATATTTTACAGTGAATATGTAAAACCAGGGATTATGTATAATCTCTGAAATTTTCAGTGATTATGTCTGATTTACTCAGTGGTTATATATATGATGAGTGACCGCCGCCATATAGCTGGAATATTGCTGAGTGCGGCGTAAAACTAAACTCACTCAGTGGTTATATATATGATCAGTGACAGCCGCCATATAGCTGGAATATTGCTGAGTGCGGCGTAAAACTAAACTCACTCAGTGGTTACATATATGATCAGTGACAGCCGCCATATAGCTGGAATATTGCGGAGTGCGGCGTAAAACTAAACTCACTCAGTGCAATTTTCGGAGATTATACACACTCATTGGAAAAAACAGACTAGAATTTTAGACATATTCCCTAAAATCACATGTTTTGTAGTTTGAAGAATATTTCATCCAACAGGGGTGGAGTCAGTTTCAGTTTCATGGTCAATTAAACATGGATGAAATCCGTTTCATAATTTTGGTAACTGTATTGAAAATTCCTTTTTATTGCTCATGACAGAATTTGAGACTGACTGATTTGAGGGCAACACTACCAGTCTTAGACAGCTCCTTCAGATCATGCAGCCACCAGCACCAGATGCGACACAGGTTACAGTGCTGTTAGGCCCGCTAGTAGTGGACTCAATTAAAATTCAGTTTTTAGCAAACGGTACGGATATAGTTCATTCAGATCAAATATAATTGTTAGTAAGTGGTATGACTATCAGTTTAACTTGTGTGCTATGTTCACCAGTGGCCATGAGGTGGCTCTGACTGTGCCTTACGTTGTAGTGGTGGGTGAAGTCTTATCAAAGTCGAACAGAACAGATAAGGACAGGACAGCCAAATCAGGGACAACAGACACACCCAGCACTATCACTGACCTGTAACTTTTAATCGCTTTTAATCTCCGCTTGTAAGTTGGGTAAGAAGGAGTGGACCCCTTGGGGCATGGTTGATTTCGGATGTGAGACCCTGAATATCTATACAAGTCTGTCATACAGACACTGAAACGTAAATATCCAATTCGGCAAGTACAAGTCTATAATATCTGGTGAATCTTCGGGTTTGAAAAGTGAAATTCTTTTGGCTTCTGCATTACTTAGTCTATGTTTTATTCAAACATTTTCAGAACTGTCCTCCTTCTGTAAAATATGTTCATTTCAGAGACAACATGTTGGTTTACAATGCTTTTAAAATATAAAACCAAAATACTATTTGAAAAACTAGTAAAGCTCCAGTTTTTAATATTTCCTTTGACTGTCTCTGTTTGGATTGGTCTTCAGTAACCCATGCTTGTCGGCGACCATGCGGAGTGGGTGGTCAGGCTCGCTGACTTGGTTGACACACTTAATCGATTCCCACTTGCGTAGATCGATGCTCATGCTGTTGATCACTGGATTAGCTGGGGCCAGCTCGATTGTTTACAGACCGACGCCACATAGCTGGAATATTGCTGAGTGCGGCGAAAAACTAAACTCACTCATCTGGAATACTGATCTGTGGTATTGAACAACAAATAAAAAAATACATTTGGAGGTCGTCGTTTTTCGCAATATTCTAGCAAGATCGCGGCGAGGTATACTAGAAAGGGTCTTCATACATTGGACCCATGTTGGGAACCGAACGAGCGAACATTTGAACTACGAGGCTACCCTACCTCCTCTTTATTGGCCAGAAGAAGTAGAACAAGTTACAAGTTGGGTACACAATTACCAGAGATGAATGCTATGATGCTATTGTAGCAAATTTACTACAACCTTCTCAAACAGACGGAACACCTGCTTATCTCTAATTCAGCTACGGCAAACCCACAATTACCGTTACAAGACCCTGACAATTATATTTACGATAGGGAGCCAATTCATCGTGTTGGCTGTTAGAAACACGAGTCGTGTTAAGATAACCACGTTTAGAGCGAGTACCGCGTGGTAACACGATAGATAGGCAATACTAACAAAGGCAAGCGGCTTCTGACCTCGCATTTGTCACTATTACTGCCTGCTTTTCTTTGTGTTCATCGGCATCAAACAAATAATTGATTTTCCCTCTGTGATAATTGTACCAATTTCTATTTGGGATTGTTGTGGAAGGACATTAACACATTAAGTACACTAAGTGTGAGGTGAGGGTACAATATAGATCACTGTTAACCGCCATGCTTTGTTCATCTGGGGGTTTCAAAATAACTTCACATATCCGGTTGTGAGATTAGTCATGATGTCTATTTTTAAATCTGGTTTTATGATCTACTTGTTAGAGGAGGACTTTTTTTGTGTTTGTATGAGTGTGATCGTTTTTCAGTCGTTTAAAGATTGTACAGATATGTCAAGGGTGTTTGTACAGACAGGTTTGTAAGAATACGATTACACAATTTCATCGTCTCCTTGACTATGAGCTGGTCTCTGAAATGAACTGTAAAAGGTTTTTAAATTGAAATAAAATACAATACAAAGACTTTGTTCATTTTCAGAAACCGTGCTAATCTTGACTTGCCACACATTCTGGACTTGCATTGGGGTATATTTGTTTCAGGGTCTATGCGATCTCCTAGACCCTAAACCCTACAGAATGCATTAAATAGTCCTCTAGTCCTACTCAAGTCTAGAATAATTTGACAGGTCTTGAGTCTTCTCCATTCTTGTTGCTGACTCAATTCGGATTTATTTTGTAGATATATATTTTATTTTTTAATACGATAACTACATTTCTAGGACTAAATGTTACTTAAATTTCATCGTTTTGTATTACTGAAAATAGGAGGTGAAAGTTTAACGGGATTCTACAAGCGGACCTTTGTCATGGTGGTATACACAGGTATGTCATGATGACATTCATGATGGTATACACAGGTACGTCATTCACGTGCTCACGTACATATGACATGGGATGAACAGCTATATCATGACTATACATACTGAAACACCATGGTGATATTCACACGTCTTCTGATGACTAGGGGCATATAGCCCAAGTCTTTAATAAATAAAGAATCGAATCGTATTTGATGTACCACTGATAATTAATGGTCAAATCTTCATAGTTATGTCATGACTATATTTTGTCTGCCAACGTCGATACGTCATGACTGCCTACATCGATTCATCATGGCTGCCTACATCTATACGTCATGGCTGATTCATCGATACGTCATAACTGCCTACACATACAAAATATGTTAAAGCTGCCTCCATGTGCATGTATAAACCGTGGCTGCCTACGTCGATACGTCATGACTGCCTTCATCGATACGTCATAACTGCCTACACATACAAAATTTGTTAAAGCTGCCTACAAGTATACGCCATGGCTGCCTACATCTGTAGGCCATGGCTGCCTGCTTCGACGAGTCAAGAATGGCTACAAGTTACCTCGGGGCTGCTTTCATCCATACATAACGACTATTTACACAGGCTCATCGTGGGGGGCCCAGAATAATCGTACACCCGCCGTGATCAAAAAGTGTTTATTGCTATCAGGACACGTCCAAACAGTTACTCACTTTATAGTGTGTTTAATTGTTACTGCGGTTTGTAATTTATATACACTCGCGATAAAGTTATTTCTTGAAATAGCTTCCTTCGTTTTTACAAAATGAAAAATGTGTTTTGCTCGTGAGATTCTTGTACGAAAAGATGTATGTCAGGTACTCAATAACCCATCGCATCTAAATGCGGTAAGACATGCAAATGGTCTCTGTCTTGTACAGTGGCTTGGGGAAAGTTTAAAAGCATGTGCTATATTTACCATGCACCTCTAATGATATAATCAAAGCAGGTGAGCTTTTAAATGTGTTGACATACTATAATGAAATTAAAACATTATGTTTACTTTCTTCAACATGATAATATGAATACAATAGACTAATACTCAGCATCGGTTTGACAGCTATTCGGATTTTTTACTGATTACGAATTCGGCATGACCTCTTAAATCACATATATTCTAGTTTAATTAGAATGTGAATATAAACCGGTAATCTAAGACATTCTTCCTTATATGAATCAATATGCAACAATCGTAAGTCTGATCAGAGCAGGTTGTGAGGACCACGCCCCATGAACAAATTGTCAAGGAAGCAGGAAACACGAGACGACGTCATACATTGTTTATTACACTTTTTCCTCGGGGATGTAGAAATAATTAGAATCCTCGTCGCACACTGGATTAATTATTACCCAAGAAATTATTCATGTAGAAACTTCATACCATATTAGTCGTCATAATGTATGTATCATCTGCTGACACATTGTCATTAGGGGTGATTTCAATAATTACATAACTAGGAATTGATATGCCGTAATCGCCTTACGTAATGGTATCAAAATTTAGTGTGAGCATGACACGTGCCCTAACATTTGGTTAGTAGCCTGTGGCGTTGATTTAAAGTTAATCACTCCTAGTTGAGACAGGTTTTGTGCAGTTAACGTCACTTGGTAATGATTTGTGTACATACAATGCTATTCCGACCTAATGCTTTATGACAGATCACTGTCGAAACCATGCGCCATTGGCTGAGCAATTTCTCACATCATCATGGCAGAGTTTGCTCCGGGGCATTGGCCGAAAGTGCAGCGATTGCTAATGTGGAATAATTTATTACCATTAACTAGAACATGTGGCGTGTGGCTCGAGTGATATACAGGCGATAACTGATATGTGCCAATTGTTAATGCCATGTCGGTAAGTGATGTTATCATACAGATAATCCTTATTATCGCAGCCATCATCATCGGTATCGTTTTCAACATCCTGATTCACCAGTGGAAAAACCCGTTATTTATGATTACTATTATTTTCGACCGGTGACGATCCGGGTTGGTTAATAACACGTGCCTGTCGTAAGAGGCGACTAACGGGATCGGGTAGTCTGTCATACACACCCTGAAGCAAATATATCCAAGAAAGCCCACGTAAGTCTAGAAACTGTGGCAAGTCTATTGAAGAAAGTCTCAAGCTCTTTTTCATTATTATTTTAATTATTTTTCACTATGATTTATTTTTTTCTAGTAAAATATGTTCATTTCAGAGACTAGTTGATCAGGTGGCTAGACGCACTGACTTGGCTGTCTTTTGTATCTCATTTCCCTAACCGATGCTCATGCAGTTGATCATTGGATTGTCTGGTCCAGACTCAATTATTTACAAAGCACTACCATATAGCTGGAATATTACTGAGGGTGACGTTAAACAACAACAACAACAACAACAACAACAGCAGCAACAAAACTGTCCTGTTAATTACACAACAATAACAACAAAAACCTGCTATGTTAATCACGTCAACACTTTGTGATGATGTCACTATAAAGTCTGACGTATATTTAACTAACTAATTGAACTAATATGCCAGGTTTCGCCGACTAGGAAGCAGCGGTTTGTCATCGACCAAAGATATGATATCTGTATGAGTGCATGAGTCATTACGCCTCGTGTCATTTAGTAGCTATTTGCTGTGATGTCACATGACTGTAACGTGATTGAGTATTGTTTTACGCCACCTTTAGCAATATTCCAGCAATATCCCAGCAATATTCCAGCAATATCACGGCAGAAAGGCGAAAAGGGCTTCACACATTGAACCCATGTGGGGAATCGATCTCGGGTTTCCGGACTCTCTTCCATTAGCCTATCCTCACGACTGTAACGGACAGAGCACAGCAAAGGAACAAGACAACATTATTATTTGGCTTTGTAAAACAAATTCCATCTTACATTCGGAGAATATTTTTCTATTCTAAAACTGCACATTTTTCAAGAATATTCGATCATGCCTGGGGGCTTTGCAAAGCGGCCCTCGGCTCTGATGCTAGTTTCAAGTTGCAAAATATCTCCCACATATACCCCCTGAAGACAATTCTTAATGCACTAATCAAGTGCTCCCTTGGTGGTATCAAAGATTCAGATCAAAATAAAAAGATCAAAGGAAAACATTTGATGAAACACTGAAGTTTCCACGTCCACATTAAAGACGGTCTACTTCCCAAATTATTTGTCCACATTGCAAAACGGCCATGAAACGTAATAAAAAAAATCGCATTAAATCATAACACATTACCCAAGTTCCTTTATTTGTAAAGTTTTTACTCGCTTCTGCCATCATCAACCGTCTTAGTGTGTACTGACATTTAGTACCAGAAATTCAGTAATGTTGTTTAACACTATGAAATACATATATCCATCTACAAATCCAGTCCAGATGGAGTCCGGAAGAGTCCTTAATTTCTATAACTGAGGCAATGTAGACTTTTCTTGGGTCATGGAGACAAAGTCGTTATTGGATAATGTTAACACTTACACATTGTGTTATGGTCGGATTCCTTCGTGATAAAAGAATCTCATTCGTACAAGTTCATTTATTCCAAGGAATCGTGGGATAGCCTAGTGGTTAGAACGTTCGCTCGTCACGTTGAAGACCCGGGTTTCATTACCTCTTTGGGCTTCAGGAGTCCAATGCGTGATATTGCTGAAATATTGCAAAAAATAAACTCCCTAACTCACTGTCTATCTATCGTACCCCACCGGTATAGTGCATCGTTCATAATAACAATCACTGGATTGTCTGGCATGGGTTTGGATATGTGCATGCCGCGGTCATATGGCTTGAATATTGATGAGTGCGGGCTCAAACAAGAAACACACAGTACCAGTTCATTTCATGTGGCATTTCTGGAGGGCACAGACTGGCGGAATGTCAAGAGGAACATTCTAGCGTTATCTGACACAAAGCGAAGCTTGGCACTGATGACCCCCAAACATGCACACGGAGTCTGTTTTATGTCTAGGGGCAGCACGCAGACTCCCTTTAATTACTGTCTAGTCAAACAAAGGGCAGGGTCAAATTATGTGGCAGTGGGACTTGCTAAATGCATTATTGTGGGGTTTTTTTGCCTTTTCTGGCAAACACTGTTTCAGTTGGTACAACCACCACCGACCTGATGATCATCTCCATCAATATCATAACGACTGCAACGCCATAAGGACAATCAGAAAGACGACATGTTACCATACATGACCAACAACACGACGGGAGACAATATAAAACCTTGCCGAGAGCAACAACACGACGGGAGACAATATGCAACCTTACCGAGACCAATAACACGACGGGAGACATTATACAACCTTGCCGAGACCAACAACACGACGGGAAACAATATACAATCTTGCCGAGACCAACAACACGACGGGAGACAATATACAATCTTGCCGTGACCAACAACACGACGGAAGACAATATGCAACCTTATCGAGACCAACAACACGACGGGAGACATTATACAACCTTGCCGTGACCAACAACACAACGGGAGACATTATACAACCTTGCCGTGACCAACAACACGACGGGAGACAATATGCAACTTTGCCGTGACCAACAACACGACGGGAGACAATATGCAACTTTGCCGAGACCAATAACACGACGGGAGACATTATACAACCTTGCCGTGACCAACAACACGACGGGAGACAATATGCAACTTTGCCGAGGCCAATAACACGACGGGAGACATTATACAACCTTGCCGAGACCAACAACATGACGGGAGACAATATACAACCTTGCCGAGACCAACAACACGACGGGAGACAATATGCAACCTTGCCGAGACAAAAAATCATTAAAAGCGATAATCTCCACCCTTACGTTTACAACAACAAGAAGAAGAGAGACAGACAAGACGCCAGCTTCGCCCTTGCGGACCATCAAGGACAGCGAGGTAGTCCGGTGGATGAGACATCTCGCGCCATGCACAGCAGACCCGGGGTAAGTTCCAATGGGTGGAGATAACAACATTCATCTAGTGCCATTTCTACCAATTCTACATCTCCAACTGCTACGCTGCTAGACTGTCTCACAGTCCCTGAACCACATTATTCTCCCTACTGCCAAGAACTCCCCGTAACGCAAAAACACTTAAGCAAGTCTAGATTTCTCCAGGTTCAGTATCACCTATACCCCTCCTACAACGACAACAACTTTAACCAGAACCAACAACTATGTAATGACATTATGTGAAACAGGGACGGTGGGGTATTCTAGTTGTCAAAGTGTTCGCTCGTCTCTCGGAAGACCCGGGTTCGATTCCCAACATCGGTACATTGTGTGAAGCCCATTATTATTGTCCGCCGCGATGATGTTGCTGGAATATTGCTAGAAGCGGCGTAAAACCTTACTCATACATGTTAAAGAAAATGTTGGGTTTTAGCATCCCATTCTGAAGTGCATCTGAAGTCAAACAGTTCGTCACTGGCGGTCTGATTAACCTTGAAGTCGACTGCGGGAGCCAGCTGGAACAGTCGATGCATTCATCCGTTAACCTCATTTACCCAAAGCATGTGCGCGTTCTCCTCCATGTAAAATTGATTTAATTAATCAATAGTTTGGATGAAATTATGTCTCAGTGGGAAGGCAATGGGTTGATATTTGTTGAAAAGATGCGTGGTCCCAAACAAATAATGGGGGATGTTTAAAAGGAAACGATGTGTGGATGTGTATCTGAGAGTGAGTGAGAGAGAGAGAGAGAGAGAGAGAGAGAGAGAGAGAGAGAGGAGAGAGAGAGAAAGAAATGATGTGTGTGCGTGCGTGTGTGTGTGCTTGTGTTTATATATATATTTTTTTTATGTAATGTTGTTACCCTGTCGCGCTGCCTTGCACGTCACATTTTGGTGACAGGGGTTTTAATGAGAGGTTTTGTATTGCACGATGGGGATATCAAATATCTGGCTACTTTCAGCCTATAATAATTCACTGTAAGCGGGTTTTTATAACATTATTAAAAATTGTCCTGATATAATAATCTCGCTAATTCCGAATGTTTGACATGTTTGCATTACGTTTGGCTGGATTTTAATTGGATTACTGAGGCCGTCAAACCGAAACATGACTTTGATGAGATAAGGAGGGATCTAATTAAAATCAATTAAGTCGAATCAATTGTGTTTTCAGATTACGTAATGTCAACAACAGAGTCACATGCAATCATTGAAACACGCCAGTACAATTTCATTCACCAAGGTTTCAAGCTAAGAAAAACCCAAGCTTCGTATAACTGGCTATCATTTGATCACGTGGAGTATTTATAACCTGATATCTACACTGTAATGCTACACCACACTCACGGGCAGGTGTGCTGCACATACGTCCCGTGCATATCGTGATATCTCGTCGTGAATTGATTGAAATAGACAACTCGTGACATAATCGCCGAACATTTTCAAGTTTCTGATGCATGATAGAATTTTCGGCTCTGTCTCACAGTTTTTTTTATATTGTTTGTTTTTTACAGACCGATATTTATCCCAAAAAAGTCCTTAACAAAAAGTTAAATAAGTATGATAACCCTTGACTTTATTTGATTTGAAGAAACGTAGATGGGAACCTTTCGCATAGCCAAAGCTGGGGTTTTGGTGTAGCATTGTGGTTGAAGCGTCGCCCGTCAAGCCGAAGACTCGGGTTCGATTCCTCACATGGATACATTGAATAAAGGCCATTTTTGGTGTTCCTCTCCGTAATATTGCTGGACTGTTGAAATACCGGCGTTAAAAAACGCACTCTTGCTATTTTGAAAGATTAACATTGGGTATGTTGAAAATAGCAAGTGCTAAAATCGTTTACGTTTTCATCAATCAAAATGGCGGCGTTTGAGACCTGTTCGTACGAAGACGATTCTGGGAATGAGACTAGCGTAATGGCTATCGTCCTGTTTGGATGGGTTTCCATAATGCCTGTCATCTGCATCCCGACTGAATAATGACTGATGGAGAATCTGGATCATTATGCTCTAGTTAATCACGTGATCTCGACTTCCGATACATTTACCACCAAAATTCCCGTGTCCTGTGGTTGATATACTGCTATACCGGCCCCTGCCCACCTCATGGTACATGCATGCTGCTTGATACGTCTGTACCTTGAGGAACTGACTTGAAATAACGAGCTTATCAATGAATCCGGATCATCAAAGAAAAACATCAACTTCGAATATCTACCGAACAGGACGTTAGTGATGGTAATTATGTAAATAAATCACTGAAAATCAGTAATGACACCAGGTGTTCGACAGGTTATGGTGCATATGAAAACATCTTCGAGTGAGTGTACCTGTACGCCGCTTTTAGCAATATTCCAGCAACATCACGGCTGGGGACACCAGAAATGTACCAGGCACCATTGCACCGACATGCAGAATCGAACCCGGGTCCACGGCGTGACGAGCGAACGCTTTAACCACTAGGCTACCCAACCTCAGCGAAAGCATCATTGAGTATTTATCAAGACAATGGTTTCATTTCAACAAAGCTGCATAACTTCTTTTGTATATGTAACTTTGGTCTAATGAATCCAAATTCAATCTGCGGATTGAATCGCCGAGATTGGACTCCTCTGAGAATGAGGTTCGTTTATTTTCTGATATCAACTTAATCTTGTTACAACGGTTTCCGTGCTATACTGTTTGATGCCAGTTTTCATTCAGGGTTTACGTGTTGTAATCTGGTTGATACAGAGACGTCAACTCTGCGGTGCTATGGTTTCGGGATGATATACATCATAAAAAGTCAACTGCAAATAATGGAAATGATGCGTGATGTATCTGAACAGTTCTATGTCTGTCAACTGACTTGTCTGGTCCACTTGTACTGAGTTAATGCGAGATATATATGAACTTTAATGCAGACTAAGTTGAATATACAACGAGTTTCGCAAACATTGATTGTTTCTATCGAATGTGAACAATTTTTGCAAATGTCGTTGACTTTTCATATTAATTAATTCTAAAAACTATAATTACACATCGTTAATGACTACATCCATTACTTATCAAATATTAAGGATAATCCCTAATTAATTCCTGATTAATTATGCCAGTCCATCAACTACATTAATTGGCACATTGACCAACTAGCGGTGGCATCACTGTCTCTGAGATATGAAAGGCAATACCGCCCATCAATTTCAACATGTATGTCATCGTGGAGAGATGCTACCAATTGTAAATGTCGAAACTGTCTAAAGTTTATCACTTTGGTGATTTTCCCAGGACGCATAATTGAACAAATTTCCCTCAATTCCCCGAGATGATTATTTGCTATTATGAATGACGTTCCTGTCTCGAGGAGTGCTTTGGGTCGGAGAGTATGGTACAATTGTCGTCTGCGTGCACGTGAGTCATGCCATTGTTTCCTCGCGCATCAGATGCTAGTCTGCATTTCCTCACTGAAGTTGGTCTGGAGGCATTTGAATTAAAATCTCGAGAGAAAACCGTCCCTCATTTCTCAACTGTCGTTTCATATTAGTTGCCATCGTTCTAGTTAGCCATTCATTGTGAAGACTGGATAATAGACTATGGTTGGGTGGTTCCATCCTGAGTATGCTATACTAATGGTTAGAAATGGTGTTTCACATTGAAGGTAACCAACTGTGCCACTTGATGTTTTGTCGGCCTGTTAAAATAGAACGATATGTTAATAAAACGCGCATCGTAATTTCCAAAGTGGATATGACGTCGGATAATAGCCACGTCGCTACTTTAAAAAAGAAATTACTCACCCTAAAAATCATTGCGTGTTATCAATACTGATGATTCGTGGTGATATTTTGATAATTTAGTATTCAATTTCCTGATCATGAATTTAAGGGACATTAAGCCGAGCCCAGCTGGAACTTTTAGAACATTTGAATGAAAGAAATAAATCGATTTTTTATGAATCTAGAAACGCAATATTTTTATTATGCATATAAGTGCAGCATCAAATGTTCAAATTAACTCCCCAGCTCAACAGAGTCGAGGTCTTGACACAGGACATTTATTAAACATCATGATACAGACTGGAAATGTATTCAAGTATGTGGGCCCCTTTTAACATTGGTAGAGCCGATTTTGAACCGTGTGGCGTTGTTTATGTTTAACGAGTTCATAGATTCGCCAGATTTGAAATTGCTTGATGTTAAGGCATCCTTGCGTCCATCTGTTACAACGCTGAGATCACAAAGGATCTCCTCAAGAGTATTCCATCACGGATCAGAAACAGCGTTAACGTCAATTACAGCCACTCATTCAGAGGCTCCAGAAACTAACTAGTAAAAACACCACTTCGTTAATTGCGCAGGTCGCTGGAACGCACTCTCTGGGTCAAATCTGCATCGCGACGTAGTGGAGGATGTCGCCAATTGTCCTCCGTAGTAGCGGTAGTATCGACCGTCGAGGACAGATTGCTTGTCAACACTCATTGTGGCCAACGCTGGTACTTTGGTCAGGGGGAAAACTGGGATGGAGAGTTGGAGTAGGGATGATGAGGATGCGAGGCGAAGGAATTGCCTTTAACATCGACAGATAACTGTTTGCACATGGTCACGAAAGTGATGAGAAAGTGATGCTAACAAATTATTCCAGAACTGGTTACATTCTACAACTCTGGGATCTTATAGACTGGGGTCATGCTATGGGAAAGTATCTTTATCGCGAATGAGTTATGATCTAACGTCACATTGGTGCTATTGTTAAAGAGGAACTACTTTCAACAGACAAGGAGCGGTTGAAGTTATTGTGAACTGGGGTAATTCCATGTAATCATCAGTTTCTAGACTGACATAATAATAGTATATTACATATATTACCTGAATCAAACTTGCAAGGATTGCCATTTTGTCCTTGTATAGTACACCTTTAAAGGATTTTAAATGTGAATACCGATCTTGGCGATGAATGTGTTTTTTTTCAACCACTATATCGTCGATATAAAGAATCTGTAAACAAGAAACTACTAAACTGTTACCTAACATCATAACTAACCCACAGCTAATTTCTCCAGTCGCGTACCATGACATGAACTTACGGTCATTTCATAAAACTCAAAAGCATTGTTCTCAACTGTTCTCAATCCATTCATAAAGTGAATGTTATATTGCGCAGAGTATCATATCTTCCAACTATCCAATTATTCCAACTAAACTGAAACTAGTCTGACGAGGAAAACCAGTGACAGAAAGCATGAGCAACGAATACCCCAACAATGAAAAAACAACAAAGTTTCATATAATGCGATGAATATAATTCCTAAAGATTGAATGTTGATGTTACTACCCCTATGGAGGGGGATCAGCGTGCATTTGACCGAATTTACAACAAACAAAACGACAACAGTATAATATAGCTTTTACTGGCTTTGCATTAAATACATTCCTATCTCCACGTCTGTGCGTCTTTAAAAAGTTTGATTTTCATTAATCCATACTACTTGCTGATACCGTTATTCACCATGGATCTGAATAAATCAGGGCGAACGTTTATAAATCAAGATGCAGTACGAAATTAGCTTTAAAAGAAATGTTAACACCCTGAAAATGTATTTGAGAAAAGATCATTTCCAGAGTGTGCTGATTATGGTATTTTTTCACTTTTCATTGTCAACGCTTTGAAGATTGTTCAAAGAGACTGAAGTGTTTAAACATGAACATTTAACAAACAATGCCGCTCTAATGACTATGATTAATCTCCGTGCAGCGTATCGCGTAATTTAACGTCCATCTATAGTGCACTTTCGATAGCGCTTCCGATTCGCCATTTTTTTCTGAACTCTCCTCCAAATCCCCTTGATACAAAACTCAACTTCCTGGCTATTCAAGCTCTTGAAGATCCAAAGGAAAACATAATACTCGAATTGAATGCATTCCTGTACAAATCACAAATAATCATTCTGCGAAGAATATGTATTGATTATTAGTCGAGTTCTCAACCAGAGAGCCCAATATTTGAGGAGGTAATGCAATAGAACCAGATTTTTCAATCAGGTTTATCCCAGGTTTTACAATGCCGTACCAAAGGAACCGCTGCCCAATGACGAGGTCAAATTAAGTTACTTCAGGACGATGCCAGTTTCATCCAACTTTTTGTACGAAAATTGCAATTCACAGACAAATCAGAATTTTACAGTTTTTCATTTTCTTCAAATGTTTTCTATGGAAACTGAAATTATTTAAGAAGTGCCAATTTGGTCGAATTATTTTGTGAAAATTGAAAAGACTACAGAAAACTGTTTTACTTGAAGAATTGATGTAACAACTGATCAAATAGCCTGGAGGTTTTCAAAACAAATGATGTAGGTTTCACACTGTGCGTGATTCTCAGCGGTTGGATTTAGTTTAAAGTCTGTGATAAATACTTGCCATCCTGTTGAGGGGGCGTTGGGATAGTCTAGAGGTTAAAGCGTTCGCTTGTCACGCTGAAAACCCGGGTTCGATTCCACATATGGGTACAATGTGTGGGTACAAAATCTGATCTACCTCTCCCTTGCTAGAATATTGCTAAACTCACTCACTCACTCACTGATATCCCGCTGACACTTACATGTTGTTTATTTGTGACTATCGAGGTACAGAGTATCCGTAGGATCGCTCAACGCAGGTCATGTCAGCTGGCGTTATCATAGCTGACTTTTGTCTTTAATCATCAGCACGTATGCGCAAATAGTCAAATGAGAAAATCTTAGGATGTTTTGCCAGTTTGATTACACAAAGGATGACAACATCAACAATACTAATGGTTCAGATATAATCTCCTCACATAATCCGTGTCTGACATAATCCTCTGGCATCATCCATGCATAACAGAATCCCCTGGCGTCATTCATGCTTAACATAATCCCATGGCATCATCTATGTCTGACATAATCTCCTGGCGTCATCCTGGACTTCAATAATATCTTGGCATCGTCCTTTTCAGGCATAATCGCCTGGCATCACCCAGGCATAACATAATCCCATGGCGTCATCCAACAAACAAACAAAACAAAACAGAATGACATGAAGTTGACCACTACAAGATGCTGATTTGTTCCAGAATCACCCCCTTCCTCCGTTGAATGAATTTCCCCCTCATCGTGAGGCTCGTGACGTCTTGGCCATGATATGCCTTCTGTTATTTACTGAACACTTTTTGAAAACAACCTACACCTCTGGGACCGCTCTGACCTCAATACTATTTTTTCTCAATTACCGTTACTTGGAATACATTGAATGTTTGGACTGTAATGGGAAAGTCTATATCGATTGATGGCTCTGGACGAGGCTGACGCAGAACGCTGAAGAATACTACTTACTACGTTGGAGAATGGACAAAGCAGCAGCAACACTGATGAGTTCATCCAGACGAGAACAAGGAACTGGTTCATATAATCAATTTATCCGCGAAATGTCAGTTTACACTAATATTCATCTCATAATACCTATTTTCCAAACTGATATTTGCCTGTCCAAACCAAGAGGAACACAGCCAGACATTTGATGTTTTTGATAGCTAAAGAATGTCTATGCATACAATCAGTTCTAATGGGTTTTACATTGAGTTGTGTGACGAATGGTTAATTGAAAAGGCCATGCAGTGCCCTTTATTGATGTCTACTAAAGAAACGTGGGATTTCATGCTGACCATGCTGAAACTTTATGTCTGCTATGTTAGGAATACACTTTATTAAAAGAAACAAAAAAACGAAAAAACGAGTCTTATTTAAGGATGTATAAATTAGTACAAGCGAGATGATTTCCAGAGATAACCTTGTGATTAAATTTTTCCAGAGATAACCTTGTGATATAATTTTTCTCTCGTCAGATTTCGAGTGATCCTTTTAATGAAATCTGTGAATTGTGGTATTGTTGAGACCAGCTGAAAGAGTGCATTCACCCACTAACTCAGCCAGTCGCTCATGCATTCTCTAGCCAAACCTCAAATCAGCTGGCTCATCCATTACTATCCATGATAAGGCGTCCTATACAGATCTGAAAAAACACACGCACACATATCTACATCTATATAGTTTGCCTTCTTACATTGCATTCAGGGAGTGTGGGCTCGAATCCCGAATGGGGCTCAAAAGTGCCAAATATATCATGTTATACTTCCACTAGCGATAACTTTAAATCAGTCTATGTACATCCTCTCCAAAAGGAATGCTGAGTTTTCATATAAATATAGAAGTATTTATTTTTTTGTTTCACCTTTTTGGGTCTCCCTTGCATACCATTTTCATTAATATAATAATTTAGAAACCTTCATTTTCTGTAAAATGTTTTCAATTCATAGACTAGATGCTAGTCTAGAACAATATTAGTCTGTCATATATATCCAAGAAAGTCCACGCAAGTCTAGAAAATGTGGAAAGTCTAGATTTCATTAGTTTCAGGAAATGAAGAAAGTCTGAGGGCTCCATTTCATTATATTATTTATTTTCACTATGAACGTTTTTCAGTGAAATATGTTAATTTCAGAGACTAGTTGCTAGTCGAGAACAATACGTGACCCAAGAAATACATCACCGATGGAGAGAGACTGGAGGCATTGAAGTCAGGCCCCATGACGATGCTGCCGGGAGACAAAGAGCTGTTCCAGGAAGCCGGGTTATCTAAGAGTCTTGGAGCATCTTGGAGACAGCAGCTGATAACTGCTGTTGGGCAGATGGGAACAAGACTGCCTGTGGACAGTGCTAATTTACCACATGCAAATTTGATTAACAGCCGAGTAAATGAAGATGCGAGTAGGAAATGGGTTTGGGGAGTGCCAAACTAAAGGAATGTGGCCGCTTTTGTGCTGGAACTCGGACAGATTAAAGGCGTATGGTTATTTTACAGAATTCATTTCAGAGAAATATAAGCGTTCATTTCGTGGCATGATTAAAATATTTTGAAGTTTTCCTGTCAATTTATTTCCATCGCCTTATGATGTGAACGTAATGCAGTATGAAAGCACAGTTTTATCCATGTAATCGATACATGATCTGACTTTGTGTTATAATTCAGTGTCACATGTTCTGAACTAATGTAATTTTGTTCATTTGAATATTTTCATGAGTTGCAAACTAACTTTCATTAGACAGTCACTTCTATATAATCTAGTTTAGTTGAATAGCAAGTGTTTGCATAATCAAGTGTAAAGAAACATAGAGGCACATTCTAGAAGTGATATCATTAGGACGAAAATGTAGTCGTTCTTGATTGGCAGTTTGGAAATATGTAACGTCATTGGCAGGGAATGGCTGTCAGTATTAAGCGTAAAAGATAAAATATCGGAAACGTAAAAAGAATGTGTTTGAGTTTTTCAGTGGTAAAACCTGTGACATGAATACTCAGTGTTGGTAAAACTTCGCTTGTAGCAGCTCATCAACTAACTTCAAATAAGTCAATGGCGCTGTGTTTGATACGGGTAGTTTTTCATAGTTACGTCATCGATCCGAGTGAGTGAATTGGGTTTTACGCCACTTTTAGCAATATACCAGCAAGATCAAGGTGGGAGCTACACACTTTGTACCCCAGGGTGAATCGAACACGGGCCTTTGGCGTGAGGAGTTAACGCTTTAACCACAAGGGTCCCCCACCGCCCCCTACTTCGACTTGAAGTATGCAGTGTTTCTGTCAGAGCACAGTGACGTCTTGACAACATTAACAGATATTTTCTTGGCCGCCAGTAATATACTAGTATTGTGTTCTACGGTATATTTCAACAGTCTGTTTTGGGAGGGTGTGTACCTTTAAGACAGAATGTTTAAGAACGGCGTTTATCCCCCGGGCCCATTCTGTGCAATCGTTGTTAATGCAGTTACATCTATAATCTACTTGTCAGAAATAGCAGGTAATGTGTTAAGTGAACTAACATGGCGTTTTCCTGTAGAAAATTGATTAAATCAGTTTAGTTATCGTCCTTTACAAGAACACTATACTACTACGAGAATACATCTTTTTGTTACAAAATTTTGCATATGCATGTAATCCATTTACTTTTCTTTCATTTAATTGGATATGTACTCATTGATAAATACCTTTCTGCAGCAACAGCATTGTTTTCTAAATTATTTTTGAAAACCTGCTCAGTATCAAAAGAAGATGATGAAAAGTGGGAAAACACGAAAGACGCTAACGGCTTGCTTGAACAACGCCACCTGGCCAGCTTTAAACCTCAAAGTCTAATTTTGAACAATCTCTTACCGAATTTCAATTTTAAACACGCAACACGAGAAGCGAGATTAAAAATCTTTAAAGAAACAGAAAAAATGAGGTCTTCCTTTAAAACATTTAAAAGTGTCATGTTTGAAAAAGGATTCGGAAGTCAATTCGTTTTTGAAGCACGGGCAATGAGTCACAAGAGTGAGCCTAAAAAACTAATTTTCATGAAGGGAATTAGCAGCTGGTAATCTGTTAATACCAGTGTTATGGATTACATCACACTTGCTCTGAGCTGGACATGTCTTTCAGGTGTCAATCACGCTATGAAATTAACACTTGCGTGCGGCAAGGACCAAGCAAAGCTCCCTCTCTGTTGATCGTATTAAGGGCAAGAAGAAAGGAAACATTTTTTTTATGTGAAGGCTTTGAGGAATTGTTTTGGTTTGATGAAATTAAATTTGTTACGGTTGACTGGACGATTTTAAGGGGTTGGTTCAAGATATTAAATTTTAAGAAAGGGATGAGTTCTTTAATAAACAATCATTATAACTTTAACGTGTTGCTTAAAGAGAAGAGGTTAAGCATCGCGAGATATATATGCCATACGCACTAAGCACATGAGGAAATATGAATACATCTCTTTCACGAAGTTTGGTGTACTTTTAACACTTCTGAATATATGAGTGGGCTTACGTATTAAATCATTGTGAGACCATTGGTTCTGAACGCTTCGATCTTTGAATATTGGTGATGTATATAGCAACAAATAAACCAATGTATATTGAAAAGGAGCTCCTCAGGAAATCTACCCTTGTTTTGTTTACACCTTTAGCGTTGTCACTAGGGTTAGGCATGTGGATCAGAGACTGTGAGATGGATATTTGTACTGATAATTTTTTGCCATGTAATAATATTCTGCTATCATCAAAGCGAACATAAAACGTGTCGATGAAGTATGATTACTGCTGAGATGCACTAATTGCTTCACTCGTCTTTACGACTTCAAGACAATTTCATTTCAGATTCAGCACTTTATGATAAAATATTCATAGACAGATGCACGTGGCGCGGGCGTGACCGCACGTGATTGCCCCGGCTCATGCATATCAGGGCACGGACCTACTCATGACGCAGTGTTGGGGGAATACGAAGATGCGCTATCAGAATCCTCCATGTAAATTTCAAACGTCTGCTTAAAATGATAACAGCGGACATTAATGAGGAATCACACATATTTAGCATATTTTGTTTGATGATCTGACAAAGGAATGCATACCGAGGGTCCATGTGTCATGCGACTCTCTTCCTACTAAACCAATCCTGGACATCCGGGTTAGAATTCATCTTCAGTGAATGCTTCAGTAAATGCAATGTATCCCAATTCCGTAGATCGATGCTCATGATGTTGATCACTTGATTGTCTGGTCCAGACTCGATTATTTACAGACCGCCGCCATATAGCTGGAATATTACTGAGCGCTGCGTAAAACAAAACATACTCACCCACGCTGCTGCAAATCCGTAATTTCAAGGTTTCCCTCCCCTCTGAAACTACAAAAGTATTTTTCAGTAATTTATATATATATACGGAAAAGGTACGGGTCTAGAGGGTGAGGGTGACTGATTTCATGAATTATGTGCACAAACATAGCATCATGTGACCACATCATCTACATCCAACCACTATACAACTGACGCGATCTAATAACATCGAATGTTTACATACATTCAAAGCAGTCAGGTATCTCTCATTTGCTGTTTATTCCTAATTTTCAAAAAACATTCAGTATTTCGTAAATATCAACAAAGTACAAAAATACTTATGCTATCTATATTCATTTGGTTTCTTACATTATTTATTTCGAAAAGAACGCCTAAATTTAGATTTTTCTTTCAGTAATGAATGCATGTACAATCACCATTTTCTTTGGATACGGATACGTAAGTCATCGCTGGGCATGTTCTTCCAGCTTATAATTCCTGGAAGTGCATTTCTTCTAGCAGAATTTCCTGTTATACATCGCCAGTGCGGGTATTGTCAGCGCTTATCACGCAAGGGGAACATAAATCAGTTCTGTTACTGGCAAATTGGCACTGAGTGATATATTACAGTCAAGATAACCGACACAAATCACATTGGCAAAATTTCATTTTTTGGTGTTTCTCAGTAGAGAATTCATTTAAATTTGATACGACGAGATTTAAGCGACCTTTTGAACTCTTGACAGGCATACTGTTTCTTCTCACTTCATTGTGAATCATATTCAAAAACAATTAAAGAAAGACCCAACTGAATTTGCGCGTGCTGCTATTATTCAAGTTTTATTCATGAATGCGTGCTACTGTATGGAATATTGACCATTTCCAAAAGAACCTTTCAAAGGGCTTGCGACACAGTGACCTAGGAAAGGCACAATAAAAACAAACCTCATTAATTCATGTGATGTTTTTTTTCCACTTAGACGAACGATAGAGTGAATGTCACTGAACGCTGCATTTACCAGCGACCTTATCAACGTGGTCTGTCCATAGCCGAGACGGTCAGACAAACCAGTGATTGACAGCGACGATGCACACCGTCGGATCACGATGACAAGCTCTCAACAAGGTAATGAGCTTCAAGAGTCAAGGACAAGCCTGGGACAGTTATTGCTCAGAAAAGAGACCATATATAACGTCGAGAGGTTTCATGATTTGGGTACAGTCTACCGTGTGATAATCCCAATTTCTACTATAATGTACAACTAACGACTACACTCGGAATAAATATAATATTAGTCTGTCGTACAGACCCTGAAGTATATATCCAAGAAAGCCCAGGCAAGTCTAGAAAATGTGGCAAGTCTAGATTTCCATAGCTTCTGAAAATGAAGAAAGGCTCAGGGCTCCATTTTATTATATTATTTTTTTTCACTATGAACGTTTTTTCAGTAAAATATGTTCATTTCAGAGACTACCTGTTAGTCTAATATAACATTGATAGAAACAAATAACCCCATTTGCATTGAAAAGGAACCCCGGTGAGGGTATTCAAAGGAAATGTAGACTTGCTTCATTTAGGGCTTCAGTATTGCACGAAGGACTGGACAGTAAGTACCCCAGCTAAACACATGGATGTACAGGAAGTCGCGATAAGCGGACAATCCAAGACGACAGTCTGTTACAGGGACATTTATAATTTTTAGAAATTGTCATTTACACTATAATTTATTACCTTCAAGACCCATGCTAGTCTAGGCAGTAGGGAAAATAATGCTGTTCAGGGACCGCGAAAGAGACTATAAAGGTATGGTCGAGAGTTACAGTAGTCGATAACATAAATAAACAGACACTCGATGGAGATAAAATATCCCCATCTTGACCAGACCACGATGTTTCGCTGATCATTATGTCCACCCGATCCTCAATTTCTTCACCTCTACGACAAACAGCCGGGAGATATTCCGACGCGAATCTCCATGGGGACTTACATAACGTATGGAAAGCTTTTAAGCACTGACACTAAAAAGATGCATGAACAAACTCTAACTGATACAAATTACAAATCCTTCAATGGCGACGCACAGAAAATGCATAACGAAATGATTTATTTTTGCGAGCATACTAATTGCAATAACTGTCCTCTACTGCATCGGAGTTACTGTCACTTCTGAATATGACGTTCCTGTTTTCAGGACCCTGGATCAAGCCAGTCATCCTTTATGGGCAGACATGGAAAAACAAATGAAACATGTCTCCTCTATTTACTGATGTCTTCTCTTCTACATGATTAATTTTTGCAACTGAAAGAAATGGACCCAAAGCTTGTGTGATCTGGAATATTTGGCGAGGCTCCCTTGGGGTTGGTAAGAGTGGTGTCGATGGCTAAGCTGAGTCACAATGTTGAACAGAAATGATAACGTAACCCGTGTGATCGTGAATGTTTAATGCTGAAAACGCATGCTGTTGAAGTGAAGCAATTGTTTCCTGACCTTTTGGGACCAGTTCAGAAAAGTGAAAAATGATACATTGCAAATTGTTTTTGGTTTTTTGTTTAACAAAGAAGCAGCTGTGTTTTGAATTATCTTTGAAGATGGAGATGAAGTATGTGTTTTGTCACTAGGTTAGCGCATTCCGGTTATGAGAGTTGCGTCCTTTCGGGCATAAAACATCCACTTTTCCCAATTTCGAATTCCAGATTCAACCCTGTGTGTAGATCTGTGGCTGCCAGCCCTTTACTGAAAATGGTTTACAGTGTCTTTGGGTTTCAGTATACGTTCACTAGAACGTTGGACCATCTTCAGCATTGATTACCATATATTACTGAAAATATTGTTCAAAGGTGCGCTAAAGTAAATCACTCACTCACCCACTTACTGTAGAGTGGATTCATTGTAAATGTATGTAACAGATAATTACATGTTAGTTAGTGCTTACGGCCAGTGCTTAATACACATCTGACAGAATCAGAGGCATCAGTCATAACTCAGCTGGCACACTCGTCCACGCTTTAAAGAGTTTCCTCCCTTATTTGGGACAGGAACCTCGGTCGTGGATAGAATCCAAGATTGACACTCATTTCAGCAACATATGTGTGCTTGTCGGTCCCCAAGGCCCACTTCCACAAAAAGATCTTAGCGCTACGACTGTCTTAAGCCAATGTTGGAGATTGGGAGTCATTCTAGCGCTAAGATCGCTTTGTACAAATTAGCCCGTTGTGATATATGTATCTCTAAAGTCGACACGCCTTGGCGTAACTTAAATACTGTTCAGGGTATATACACACTCACTCAATGCATTCCAACGTTTTTATCACTAACGTCACTCTCTCATGACAAAACTGATAGTAGACTAACAACTAGTCTCTGAAATGAACATATTTTACTGAAAAAAGTTCATAGGGAATTTGTAAGCATGTGTTGACTTTAGGGGGGCTCCGCCACCCTGAAACCTTAGCTTGATTCCACCCAGGACCATTCCGGGCTCCTTCCACGAAACAAACTTTACTAGCCTAACCTTAACTCCCATTCCTTTTACATTGCACTGAGGTTACCTTAGCGACAAACGATCACGTCAGTGTTTTATGAAAGAGGCTCTGGATTGGAGCCTGCACCTCTTGGCTCTAGTCTGTTCTAACAATCCTTGAGCCAGATTAATTTCCCTATTGCTAAGCCCTCTCTACAGTGCTAAAGTCCTTTAAGTCTATATTCCCTCGGGTTCTGAATCCCCATGACCTCCTTGGGATTCCTTTTCAATTTATGTGAATTTCTTTGTTACTATCGAAATTATATATAGTCAGAGACGAAGCGTGAGTCTCATTATGGTGGATAGTCTGCTGTTGCTGCAAACCAGTGGCAACATAGACAGCAATTGTTCAATCAGTGCTTATGTCCGACAGTGGAAGACTCAAGATACCTTGTGTAAGTGAACCAGGATGCCGACGTGACGTTCTGTGGTCACGAGACCCTGATGACCTTTCACCTTCAGGAATCACTGGTGCTTCAAGCATTACAGTCACTTCACCACGAGGCGCACGTGCTGCTTGGTGACGGTGACGATGACAGTTACAACAACGCTGATTCGGTCACATGCACAAAGCAAACAATTTAGAATGATGGCACGTGACCACGTCCTCTGTCTTTGTCTCGAGGAAGCATAAATTGTATAATATAATTTTTGATGATTGCTTACGTTTTAATTATTCAAGCAAATCTAGGATTAAACAAACGCCTTTTATTTAAGCTAGCCAATGGCTTATTGTTTGTTGCGATGGTTTATGGACGTCCCAACCTAATTTGGGGAGATGATTTCTGTTCAGTGTGTGCAAACACTCAGTCCCAGCCAGAGCGACAGTTTCAAAGTTTTAGGCATGTTTTAAAACCGAAACCACACAAATTATAAACATAACAAATGATAACGCAACTTTCCGAAACAATGGACCACCCTAATCGGGCCCCATAAAGCATGTATTGTCCACTTGAAAAGTTGTCCACCTTCAGATAAAAGGGGACAACCGCTCATATCTTGTGAGTCACGTCCGAATGTTAAAAGACGTTATTGGGCCTCAATAATCCCTTTTCAGCTTAATGTGGCCTTCCAGCGCAACGCGAAACCCCGCTTCATATTAATCATATAGAAATGGGCACGGTTAATCCAAGGAGGTGATTGTTCGTTTCTGACGTTCTGTCAGCTTGCACAACTCGCTCGCCACTCCTGCACAACTGTTTGATGGTGTCAGACCATTACTTCTGGGAGTTGCTCTGATGGATACTGCGGCTTGGCGCAGATTAAGGGTAAAATATCGATGAGCATAAAATCATTAACTGCATGTCTGAATTCAAAAGATCGACGCGACATTGCTAAGATGTCCGCTAAAAAAATAAATCCAGATATTTATTCTCTCCACTGGATATTAGGTTTTATTGAAAATATTAAATTTATTCCTTTTGTCAGGTGCATTGTGAGGCGATGTGCAAAATTAATTCCAAATTAGCCCATTTTGCTGAGAACTGCACTGACAAACTGGCTGGACTATTTCAGACCGTCCTGACATGACTGGAAGAGTGCAATGGGTGGTGGAGTAGCCCAGTGGTTGATGCGTTCGCTTGATATGCCGACGACCCAGGTTCGATACACACATGGGTACAATACGTTAAGCCCGTTTCTGGTATCGTCCGTTGTTCTATTGCTAAAAGCGGCGAACATTTAGCTCACTCACTCCCTCACTAACGCACCCGTCTACCCATTCATTCACTCACTCACTAAACCCACTCACTCACTTACTCACCGATTCACCCACTCACTGGAATAGTACAGGCCGCGACACTGAACAACTTTAACTCAATCATTATCTATCAGCCAGGTGTAGAGACTCTGCTCGGAATACTACCTCTAGATAAGAACGCAGCTCCGAGATATACACGCAGTGCATCAATCAGCTAATGTCTGGTTCTGTGTTTGTAAACACGTGTAAGAAATGCCAGTCAATGTTTGAGATAAAACATTTCAAAGCAAGACAAATAGAAATTTTATCTCTTCATTCTCCAGCTGTTGTGTGCGCAGTGGGGCATGTGAGAAAAATGGCACTAATGAAGGATACCGTCCTCTTTGTCTTAGCTCAGACTATCTTTAGTCTGAAGATGATACATGGGCACAGGTCCTTGCAATATGTTTTAGTATAGAACGTGTGCTCTACAGCCAACATTAACTATCGATGTCAAACGCTATCCTGAATCATCGTAATTTGTATTTGTTTGTTTGTTTGTTTGTGTGCTGGTATCTATCGCTGCACTTAACAATATTCCAGTTATGGCGTCGGGGTGTAATTAATCGAGTCTGGACCAGACAATCGAGTGATCAACAGCATGAGAATGGATCTGTGCAATGATGATACGATGACATGTTTCAACCAGGTCGGCGAGCCTGACCACCCATACCCTGCCTCCTACTTACCTGTTAGTCGCCTCTTACTTACCCGTTAATCACCTCTTACTTACCTGTTAGTCACCTCTTACGTAAATGTTAGCCGCCTCTTACTTACCCGTTAGTCACCTCTTACCTGTTAGTCACCTCTTACTTACCTGTTAGTCACCTCTTACTTACCCGTTAGTCACCTCTTACTTACCTGTTAGTCACCTCTTACTTAAATGTTAGCCGCCTCTTACTTACCTGTTAGTCACCTCTTACTTAAATGTTAGCCGCCTCTTACTTACCTGTTAGTCACCTCTTACTTAAATGTTAGCCGCCTCTTACTTACCCGTTAGTCACCTCTTACTTAAATGTTAGCCGCCTCTTACGACAAACATGGGTTGCTGAGGACAATTCTAACCCGGGTCTTCACGTGTCTCTAAATCTGTGAGTGAGTATGGATTTTCGCCGCACCAGCACTTTTCCAGCTACATCACATTTGGAATGACCAATGATTATTACCGCCTGAACTTCGAGACTTTGCCTGTATATGCGACATTACTTAAGTTACGACACAAAGGCTGCAGTACTATTTGTTCCTCGGAGATATGGTCGCTTCAACTTGAATGTTATCTTTATGGGGGGTTGTTGTTCAACACCGTTCTAGGCGACTGTCCAGTAATATGGCGTAAGTCTGTATATAATCGAGGCTGGGCCATGATTGGGGAGTCAAGGAATAAGGACAACTCGAAGAAACTCTGTGATGCCTTTCGTTTGAATCTTTAAAAGTAAATCAAGACTCAGGCATGAAGAAGACGGCGGGGAGAAGTACTGAATTTCGCCAGTAGAAGAATCCAAACCGAAAAACTCAGCTGTTACGTACAAAATCTAAATTTTCCTTTTCGTGAACACCTAAAGTTATTGCAGGCCTGCCAACTGTCACGCCTTTAGCTTGAGACTCACGGTTTTTAAGCATTGGTCACGCTCTCATGGCAGACATTGATAATCTCACGCTTTTAAAAATAATTTAACGTAAATTAATCAAAGCCAGTTTTTCACTCATTTTTAGCTTATCAATTCCACTTTGAGGGTGTTAAAACACTACTTTTCTTCAGCTTCAAGGGGGCTTCGAACCCCTGACCCCCAACCAGGTCTCCGCCCTGGACCCGGCCGGGGTCTGCAGCCCCTGGAACCCCGGCTTCTCAAGCTTTTTTGTCTTTGGGGGTTTGGAAGCTCTGTTATTGCTGAATTTCAAAGATCCATCATACACACACACAAAAAAATACTCTGGGATAATTAATCGTTTTCTGTGGCGAAAGTCACTTGAAAGTTCGTAGAGCCAATAACCACCCGCTGCTTTACTTCAGTACCCTGCAAACCGTGAAATGTTATTATCCAGACGCCATCTTGTTCTCCAGCTGACAATATGGTCACGTGACAGGTTAGAACTGACCAGACGACGATTCACTAATCGGAGTCAGAGAAGGACCTTCAAGTTTCTTTAAAGAGGTGTAATGGTCTCTGTGTTGATTTTAGGCCCAAAAGAAAACTGTATCAGGGGATAATGAAGAAAGGTGTTCCCTTGTGTGAACGTTGTATACTTAAGTTTGTGAACCCATATACGTAGAGCGAGTAGCCCAGTGATTAATGCGGTCGCTCATTACGCCAAAGATCCAGCTTCGGTTCTCCATTTGGGTACAATGTGTTACTCCCTTTTCCAATGTCCCCTGATGGAAATATAGCTAAGCCCGGCGTAAAACTAAAGTCATTCACTCAACGGCCATAACTGAATGTCCGGAATGGAGAGATCCGAAGCAATATTACAGTCTTAATTAATCATTCATAAGCATGATGAACCGTGTTATGGATATGTAAGGGATTCTTACTACCATACGGTATAGGCAGAAATCTATTGTTCGCTCGTCATGCCGAACGTCCGGGTTCGATTCCATAGATGGGTACAGCGTGTGAAGCGCATTTCAAGTTCGCCCCATGTCGTGATATTGCGGGAATATTGCTAAAACCAGGACTCACTCACTCACTCACTCACTCATTGAGGTCCTAGTGTCGAGCCCATCTCACTCACTAGCACCACAATGGGAATACCTGTACTTCGGTTACATACAACCATGGTAGTACACAAATCAAGGGATTAACGAGTTCGGGCACCAGTGAAGGAATGGTCGACAACATTTTGGCAAATTTAGAATTCTTCACTCCATTTTATTCATATGTTTATACTACATACAATCTGTAAAATTATTGTAATGTACATCATTAATGTATCTGTATTTCTATATCTTTGTTATTACTGTGTTTATATTTGTAGTTTATTGAATATTGCTAATGTTTCTTTACAGAATGCTATGCAATAAATATATAATCTTTAAAAAAATATTAACATTTTTTAATTTAAAAAAGCCATGTTAGTCTAGGCGTTTCGTTATAGATAAACATCTGAATATATAGAAAGTCAACTGCCCCATTACGATTCCAGGAAATCCTAGTCTGACACGCAAACGTCTGATCCATTAGGACGGTGCTTATCTACGTATGGCGGATGACACTGGTGCCATTGAATGGCTGTTCTCCGTGTATAAAGGCAGTTTTACTTGCACTATATCGTTCAACCACAACACACTTGGATGTTTAAGGCGCGGGGATACTTACGCTACTTGGCAGGAAACCTTTTTTTATCTATGATCGAGACTACGCGAAGCCCGAAATTGTGTGTTCCATAAAGCACCATGGCCTCAGAACCTTGGACCAAGATGGCAGCCATATTTCCAAAACGCACTGTAGCGTATCAGCAGAGAGTAATTTTATCAGCTTCATGGCACGTGCCATTAAAAAGTAGACGCTGTCGCGTGGCGAAATTTAGCACTAACAGTATTTGCAGCTTTACACCGAAGGCGGGTTTGCCTTGAGCGAGTTCTTCCACAGATGGCAGATTTTGAG